>NC_067404.1:56383345-56620838 GCF_016432865.1 Antechinus flavipes | reverse complement strand
TATATGAGGGGTCTTCCTCTGATCAACATTCTAGATCTCTACCCCTGACTTCCATGAGGGTTCTCTGACACCGATCTCCATAAGAGGACTTTGCCCTGGAGCAGCATCGGCCATTGATTTAAATGGGGCTCTCTGCCCCGATAAGAGGGCTCTGACGCCTGGGATATTGTACGCTGATCTCCACGTGCGGACTCTGTCCCTGCTCTGATCTCTGTGAGTGGTCTCTTCCTTGATGTTTATGGAGGGTCTCGGCCCATGGGAGTTCTAGAAATGGGGTGTCTCTTCCCGTGATTTCCATGGCGGATCTCTGACCATGTCTCTGATCTCAATGGGGGGTGTCTTTGACCCTGATTTTTATGTGGGTCTCTGCCACTGATCTCCATGGAGTTTCTGCTCTGAGTTCTATGGGGTGTCTCTGGCCCTGATCTCTATGGGAGGGCTGGCTTGATCTCCATGGGAGGTCTCTAACCCTAATTTTCAAGGATGGTCTGAGTCTGTTCGCTATGGGGGGTTGTCTCTGTATTTGACTCTAAGTCTCATCTACATGGGGGATCAGTCCCTGATTTCCCTGGGGGGTATGTGATCCCGGTGTACATAAGGGGGCTCTGCCCATGGAAGATCCGGGACCGTGATCTCTTTGGGGAACTCTGATGCTGATCTCCAAAATTGGTCTCTGACACTGATCTTTATGGGGGATCTGTCACTGATCTCTATGGAAGGTTTTTACCCCTTATTCCAGTATGGGGGTGTCTGACCTTGATTTCCATGAGGGCTCGCTACCATTAATCTCAACGGGGGTCTCCAACACTAGTTTCCATGTGAGGTCTGTGCCTCTAGTCAGCTATATGATCAGACTTAAGGTGTTTTGTTTTTGTTTTTTGGCTGAGGCAGTTGGGGTTAAGTGACTTGTCCAGGGTCACACAGCTAGGAAGTGTTAAGTGTCAGAGGGCAGATTTGAACTTGGGTCTTCCTGACTTCAGGACTGGTGCTCTATCCACTACACCACCTAGACTTAAGGGTTAAGAAAATGATTTCAACATTTTTTTGAACTGGGGGAAAAAAGTGAAGGATGGATTGAGATGAAAACAAATGATTCCAAAAAGAAAATGAGCTCTAAGACTTGCAAGACTAAATAATAGTCTAAATAATAATAATAGTGGCAGATAAACCCTGCCACTTTATGCCTATTCATCAATGGAAAAAATCCATGAAACAGAAGAAAAGCATTTGAAACATTCCTGCAGAAATCTTAACATATACAAACCTAGAAGAACACAACAAAATACAATTTTAAATGGAAAAAAGTAACAAAATAAATTACTTCAAGTTTAGAAGTATTTCAAAATGATTAAATGTATAAAATCTTTCCTCCTTATCATCATTATCATTCTCACCCTCATTGTCTTCAACATCAATTGATCATTAAGAGAACAAAAAAGCATACCAGGAGATAAAGATGTCAGCATAAATGAAAAACACAGAAGTGAAAGTAGAAGAATTAAATTTAAAAAGTGAACTAAATAAAACCACAAGCCCACTACCAGTGTGTTGTTAAAACTGCAAAATGAGAATATACTTAAATTTGAGAAGTTGGAGAACAGAGCTGAAGAGGTGAGATGCCCTTCCTAAGTTCACAGGTGAACAAGGGTGAAATGCTTCCTCCCTCTTTCTCAGCAATAAGAAGGAGGGGTATCCAAGAATGGGAAGATGGTTGAAAAAAGTAATTAAATTTGAAGACCTCAAAGGAAGGTCTCAATCCAGTAAGGAGTGAAGGGAAAAGTAGTAGTATTCTCTTGTGTGTGGAAATTTTTGCTAATAAGGATTTTTCAATGAACATAATGGATAGAGGGAAATTAAATCTATGGGAGTTTGTTCATTGGAGACCACTTTCTTTGAGAGTATTGTGCCACTATAGAAAATACACAGTAAAAGAGATATGTGGATTCTTAGGGGCAGATAGATTGCACAAACAATGGGGATACATGGACTTTGAGTCAATTTGGTCTGGTCATTGGGAAGGAAAATAATAATACGGAGGGAAGTGGGTTGAATTGGGATATATAATATGAGGCAAAAGGACTGCTACCATATTGTACAACTTCAGCATAACTTTACTTCCCTTATAAATTGATGCTTCAAAGAGCAAGATAGAGAAGGGGGGAAAAGATGATGGAACAATTGTTATATAGACAATAACAAAGAAATTAGAAAAGGGATGTCAAACCTCATGCTTCAGAAACTTTAACCCCATGAGAAATACAGAGATTAACCAATGATTAAATAAGGGCATAGACCATGAACCAGATAATGCAATGCAGAATAAACTAGCATGGAAAAAAATTAATGAAGAGAATAAAGCAAAAAGAAACTATTTAGAAAGCTCTGCAGAAAAAAAGTCTGAAAACAATAAGAAATCAGTGGGGAGGAGTAGAGAGAAAATTTTGAACTAAGCACTTTACCAGCAGCAGAAAAAAAAAAAAAAAAGAAGGAAAGAAGGGAAGAAAATTATAATAAATGAAAAAATAAATCTATTATTTATGTAAAACTTCCAAGTTTTGGAAAAGATTAACAAATGGAAATTCAGCATATGGGAGGTAGGAAGAGGAAAGGAACCAATGAGAATAGATTTATTATTAAGAAAAGGATGTAGGAATGAATTAATTACTTTAAAAAGAAAGGGAAAACTTAAGCTAAGGAAATAAATTGATATACACACATAACTCTTAAAACTTCAAATGTGAATGGACTAACAGTTCCTATAAAACAAGAGTTGTAGAATGAATGACAAAATAAAAGCCTTCCATTTGTTGTTAGAAATAAATGCCTTTTGACTTCCGGCCAAGATGGTGGAGAGGAGGCACACTGCTGTGTAACCTCCGTGTTTTTCTCTCACTATCCATTTCATTTCATGCCTCTGAATCAATGCTCGACTGAAAAAAACCATACAATTAGTTACCAAGAGAAACCATTCTTGAGACTCATCAAGAAAGGTCTGTTTTTGCGCGAGGGCAGGGACGGTTATTAGGTCAGAAGCAGGCTGTGGGCAGCAGCTGCAGCGAGAGCATGGAAAGCAGCTCAGAGCCGAGCAGAGTGGAGAGGGGGTGGGGCATGATCGCAGCCGTCTCTGCGGGGAGAGCTTTGCTACAGGATTAGATACTTTGCTCTGGCAGCAAGTCAGCAGCCCAGCAGAAAAGCTAAAAACACCGGGGGTGAAGAATACAACCCCAAACAGCTGGAGTCTCTCGGGACCTGGCCACCCCTCCCCCACAGTGTCTCAGCACACTCTCGGATCTCAGAGCACAGGCGCAGCACAGTCGGGCCAGTGCCTCACGGCTACCCTGCCCCTCCCCCAAAGAAAGCAGCCTCCATTCAAGGGTTTTTTTTTTCTTCTGTTTCTTTGATAGTTTGTCTTTGATTATTAGACAGAATGAGCAAGAAACTGAAAAAGACTTTAACCCTTGACAGCTTCTATACAGATAAAGAGCAGACTCCAAATCCTGAGGAGACTAAAAACAAACAGTCCCCAGGTGAATCCCCAAAGGAACAGGTGCTGTTCCTCAGCACAGATGAATCTCATGGAGGAAATTAAAAAGGCTCTCACAAGAGAGCTAGAAGAAAAATGGGAAAAGGAGAGGGAGGCTCTGCAAAAGGAGAGGGAGGGTTGGCAAAAGAGTCTGGAGAAGTCATCCCACTAAGTTAAAGAGAGAGTGGATAAAGAAATCAAATCCTTGAAAAATAGGATTGGTGAACTGGAAACATAAAATAGCTCTCTAAAAAACAAAATTGGCGAAATGGAAAAAAATTCCACAGAATAAAAGAACTCAATTGGACAATTAGAAAAAGATCTTTAAAAAGTGAGTGAAGAAAATACTTCACTGAAAATCAGAACTGAACAAGTGGAATTGAATGACTTGAGGAGACAAGAAGAATCAGTCAAGCAAGTCCAAAAAAATCAAATAATGGAAAAGAATGTGAAATACCTTCTGGGGAAGACAACAGACCTGGAAAACAGATCCAGGAGAGACCATCTGAGAATCATCGGACTCCCAGAAAAGTATGATGAAAAAAAGAGCCTGGACACTATTTTCCAGGAAATTGTCAAAGAGAACTGCCCAGAAGTCATAGAAACAGAAGGTAAAATAGACATTGAAAGAATTCATCGATCCCCTACTGAAAGGGATCCTAAAATCAAAACACCAAGAAATATAGTGGCCAAATGCCAGAACCCTCAGGCGAAGGAAAAAATACTGCAAGCAGCTAGAAAAACCCAATTCAAGTATCAAGGAGCCACAATAAGGATCACCCAGGATCTGGCAGCATCCACATTAAAGGATCGAAGGGCCTGGAATATGATATTCCGAAAGGCTAAGGAACTTGGTATGCAACCAAAAATAACTTACCCAGTGAGAATGAGCATCTTTTTCCAGGGAAGAAGATGGATATTCAACAAAGTAAGCGAATTTCACCTATTTTTGATGAAAAAGCCAGAACTTAACAAAAAATTTGATCTACAAGTACAGAACTCAAGAGAAATCTAAAAAGGTAAAGATTAATCTTGGGAACTATATTTCGGCTATAAAGATGTATAAAGAATACATGTATACCTTGTTCTAGAAACTAGATGTGGAAAGGACATTGTACCAGAAAAAGGGGAAAGTGGGGGTACTACATTTCATGAAGAGGCAAAGAAAACCTATTATATCTGAGAGAAAGAATGGAGAGGGATGAATATAGTGAGTATTTTACTGCTTTCAGAATTGGCATTAAGAGAAAAATTTTAGACATATTCAATTTATGGTGAAACTTCTCCCACCTCATTGAAAAGTGAGAAGGGAAAAGTGAAAAGGGAAGGAATAAGCTAAGTGGAAGGGAATACGGTAACTGGGAGGGAAAGGGGTAAGTTAGGGGGAGGAACTCTAAGGGGGGGGGAGGGATACTAAAAAAGGGAGGGCTGTGAGAAGCAAGTGGTGCTCACAAGCTTAATACTGGGAAGGGGGGTAAGGGAGTAAGAAGGGAGAAAAGCATAAACCGGGGTTAACAAGATGGCAAGTAATACAGAATTGGTCATTTAACCATAAATGTGAACAGGGTAAACTCCTCTATAAAGAGGAAGCGGTTAGCAGAATGGATTAAAAGCCAGAATCCTACAATATCTTGTTTACAGGAAACACACCTGAAGCGGGGTGATACATGCAGGTTAAAGGTAAAAGGTTGGAGCAAAATCTACTATGCTTCAGGTGAAGTCAAAAAAGCGGGGGTGGCCATCCTGATCTCAGATCAAGCTAAAGCAAAAATTGATCTAATCAAAAGAGATAAGGAAGGGCACTATATCCTACTAAAGGGTAGTATGGATAATGAAGCACTATCTATATTAAACATATATGCACCAAGTGGTGTAGCATCTAAATTCTTAAAAGAGAAATTAAGAGAGCTGCAAAAAGAAATAGACAGCAAAACTGTAATAGTGGGAGATCTCAACCTTGCACTCTCAGAATTAGATAAATCAAACCACAAAATAAATAAGAAAGAAGTCAAAGAGATAAATAGAATACTAGAAAAATTAGATATGATAGATCTCTGGAGAAAATGTAATGGGGACAGAAAGGAGTACACCTTCTTTTCAGCAGTTCATGGAACTTATACAAAAATTGACCATATATTAGGACATAAAAACCTCAAACTCAAATGCAGTAAGGCAGAAATAGTGAATGCATCCTTTTCAGACCACGATGCATTGAAAATTACATTCAATAAAAAGCCACGGGAAAGTAGACCAAAAAATAATTGGAAACTAAATAATCTCATACTAAAGAATGATTGGGTGAAACAGCAAATTATAGACATAATTAATAACTTCATCCAAGAAAACGATAATAATGAGACATCATACCAAAATGTATGGGATGCAGCCAAAGCGGTAAGAAGGGGAAATCTCATATCTCTAGAGGCCTATTTGTATAAAATAGAGAAAGAGAAGGTCAATGAATTGGGCTTATAACTAAAAATGCTAGAAAAGGAACAAATTAAAAACCCCCAGTCAAACACTAAACTTGAAATTCAAAAAATAAAAGGAGAGATCAATAAAATTGAAAGTAAAAAAACTATTGAATTAACTAATAAAACTAAGAGTTGGTTCTATGAAAAAACCAACAAAATAGACAAACCCTTAGTAAATCTGATTAAAAAAAGGAAAGAGGAAAATCAAATTGTTAGTCTTAAAAATGAAAAGGGAGAACTCACCACTAACGAAGAGGAAATTAGAGCAATAATTAGGAGTTACTTTGCCCAACTTTACGCCAATAAATTCGACAACTTAAATGAAATAGAAGAATACCTCCAAAAATATAGCTTGCCTAAACTAACAGAGGAAGAAGTAAATATCCTAAACAGTCCCATCTCAGAAAAAGAAATAGAACAAACTATCAATCAACTCCCTAAGAAAAAATTCCCAGGACCGGATGGATTTACATCTGAATTCTATCAAACATTTAAAGATCAATTAACTCCAATGCTAAATAAACTATTTGAAAAAGTAGGGATTGAAGGAGTCATACCAAACTCCTTTTATGACACAGATATGGTACTGATACCTAAACCAGGTAGGCTAAAAACAGAGAAAGAAAATTATAGACCAATCTCCCTAATGAATATTGATGCTAAAATCTTAAATAAAATATTAGCAAAAAGATTACAGAAAATCATCCCCAGGATAATACACTATGACCAAGTAGGATTTATACCAGGAATGCAGGGCTGGTTCAATATTAGGAAAACTATTAACATAATTGACTATATCAACAACCAACCAAACAAAAACCTATGATCATCTCAATAGATGCAGAAAAAGCATTTGATAAAATCCAACAGCCATTCCTAATAAAAACACTTGAGAGCATAGGAATAAAAGGACTTTTCCTTAAAATAGTTAGGAGCATATATTTAAAACCTTCAGTAAGCATCATATGCAATGGGGAAAAACTGGAACCTTTCCCAGTAAGATCTGGAGTGAAGCAAGGTTGCCCACTATCACCATTATTATTCAATATTGTATTAGAAACACTAGCCTCTGCAATAAAAGTCAAGAAAGAGATTAAAGGAATTAGAGTAGGCAATGAGGAAACCAAACTATCACTCTTTGCAGATGATATGATGGTATACCTAGAGAACCCCAGAGATTCTACTAAAAAGCTATTAGAAATAATTCATAATTTTAGCAAAGTAGCAGGATACAAAATAAATCCCCATAAATCCTCAGCATTCTTATACACCACCAACAAAATCCAAGAGCAAGAGATACAAAGAGAAATTCCATTCAAAATAACTGTTGATAGCATAAAATATTTGGGAATCTACCTACCAAAGGAAAGTCAGGAATTATTTGAGCAAAATTATAAAAAAGTTTCCACACAAATAAAGTCAGACTTAAATAATTGGAAAAATATTAAGTGCTCTTGGATAGGCCGAGCGAATATAATAAAGATGACAATACTCCTTAAATTAATCTATTTATTTAGTGCTATACCAATCAGACTTCCAAGAAAATATTTTAATGATTTAGAAAAAATAACAACAAAATTCATATGAAACAATAAAAAGTTGAGAATCTCAAGGGAATTAATGAAAAAAAAAATCAAATGAAGGTGGTCTAGCTGTACCTGATCTAAAATTATATTATAAAGCAGCAGTCACCAAAACCATTTGGTATTGGCTAAGAAATAGATTAGTGGATCAGTGGAAAAGGTAAGGTTCACAAGACAGAATAGTCAACTATAGCAATCTAGTGTTTGACAAACCCAAAGATTCTAACTTTTGGGATAAGATTTCATTATTTGATAAAAACTGCTGGGATAACTGGAAATTAGTATGGCAGAAATTAGGCAAGGACCCACACTTAACACCATATACCAAGATAAGATCAAAATGGGTCCATGACCTAGGCATAAAGAATGAGATTATAAATAAATTAGAGGAACATAGGATAGTTTATCTCTCAGACTTGTGGAGGAGAAAGAAATTTGTGACCAAAGATGAACTAGAGACCATTACCGATCACAAAATAGAACATTTTGATTATATCAAATTAAAAAGCCTTTGTACAAACAGAACGAATGCAAACAAGATTAGTAGGGAAGCAACAAACTGGGAAAACATCTTTACAATTAAAGGTTCTGATAAAGGCCTCATTTCCAAAATATATAGAGAACTGACTCAAATTTATAAAAAATCAAGCCATTCTCCAATTGATAAATGGTCAAAGGATATGAACAGACAATTTTCAGATGAAGAAATTGAAACTATTACCACTCACATGAAAGAGTGTTCCAAATCACTATTGATCAGAGAAATGCAAATTAAGACAGCTCTGAGATATCACTACACACCTGTCAGATTGGCTAAGATGACAGGAAAAAATAATGATGAATGTTGGAGGGGATGTGGGAAAACGGGGACACTGATGCATTGTTGGTGGAGTTGTGAACGAATCCAGCCATTCTGGAGAGCAATCTGGAATTATGCCCAAAAAGTTATCAAACTGTGCATACCCTTTGATCCAGCAGTGTTTCTATTGGGCTTATACCCCAAAGAGATACTAAAAAAGGGAAAGGGACCTGTATGTGCCAAAATGTTTGTGGCAGCCCTGTTTGTAGTGGCTAGAAACTGGTAAATGAATGGATGCCCATCAATTGGAGAATGGCTGGGTAAATTGTGGTATATGAATGTTATGGAATATTATTGCTCTGTAAGGAATGACCAGCAGGAGGAATACAGAGAGGCTTGGAGAGACCTACATGGACTGATGCTAAGTGAGATGAGCAGAACCAGGAGATCATTATACACTTCGACAACGATATTGTATGAGGATGTATTCTGATGGAAGTGGATTTCTATGACAAAGAGACCTAACTGAGTTTCAATGGATAAATGATGGACAGAAACAGCTACACCCAAATACGGAACACTGGGAAACGAATGTGAACTATTTGCATTTTTGATTTTTTTCCCGAGTTATTTTTACCTTCTGAATCCAATTCTTCCTGTGCAACAGGAGAACTGTTCGGTTCTGCAAATATATATTGTATCTAGGATATACTGCAACATATTTAACATATATAGGACTGCTTGCCATCTTGGGGGGGGTGGAGGGAGGGAGGGGAAAAAAATGAAACATAAGTGAGTGCAAGGGATAATGTTGTAAAAAACATTATCCTGGCATGGATTCTGTCAATACAAAGTTATTATTAAATAAAATAAAATTTAAATTAAAAAAAAAGAAAGAAATGCCTTTAAAAGTCAATGACAGACATCACTGTGTCATATCAAAATGAGGGCATAAAACAAAATATAATATGCATCAGGTAAATAAAAAGACAGGAGTTGCAATCATAATATTTGATAAAGTGAAAATAAAAATATCAACCTCAATGTAGATAAAATTTTTATTATATTAAAATGAACCTGACAATGAAAAAGTATCAACATTAACAATGTGTATATTACATGACAAAGAAATCTGAGACAAAAATTAACTGAATTGAGAAATTAAAGAAATTATGACATAATAAAAGGAGATTTCATCATTCTTCTCTTTGATCTGGACTAACATAATGGAAAACTAAATTTAAAATAGGAAAATATGTAACAAAGTAAATTGTGGGAGAATCTAAAGTGTAAAGATTAATGCATGCATTATGAATGAGAATATTAAAGAATATGCATATCACTCAGCACCACATGGAACATTTACATAAACAGACCATATATTAGGGCACAGAGAAATTACAAATAAATGAATTAAAAATCCATAAATGTGCAAATATCTCCTTAAGAGAGCATAGCCCAAAACAATAATATACATATATAAATAGTAATAAATACAAGAATACATAGATTTAAATGAAGACTTAATAACAGTAAATTTGAAACAATGAGTAGTCCAAAGTATTCCATAAAAAAATTAATAACCATATGAAATGTGATAATAATGAGAAAAAACACCAAAATTTTTTGAAGGAAATTTCAGCAGTCATTAGAGAAGATTTAAGTAAATAGCTTTCCAAAATAGAAAAGAGAATCAATTAACTGAATTCGAAAGTATGAGAATTAGAAAAGCAACAAATGAAAAACTTCAAAACTAACCCACAAAAGGGAAATCTTAATAAGAATAAGAATAGATAAATTGGACAGAATAGACTACAGAACCAATAAATAAAACTTAATGATGTCTCTTTGAAAAGACTAACAAAATCCATAAGCCATTAGTCAATTTGATTTTGAAAAAAAACAATTATAGATTGATATAGATGAAAATTTAATTGGAATAAAAATAATTTCTAATCTACAAAATGTATTCTAAAAAAGTAAGGAATATTTCTTACAAGCCCAATTTTCTGAGACAAATTTTAGACTATTATCTAAATCAGGGAATAAGAAAAAAAGCATGATCGAAATTTAGACCTGCATTATTAATAGATAATGATATAATTTTAATGTATAATATACCAACAGAATATTATAGCAACTTACTTTTTAAATAATTCATATAATTAAGTTGAATTTATTCCAGTGATGGAAAACATTATTCAATATTAGGAAAACAAATGCCACGATTTCTCCTACAAAGAACAAAATAATCTAAAACAAAAGATCACATTTATTGACACAGAAAGAAGCCTCTAACAAATCTTAAAATACCCTACAAAGTATAGACATAAGGATATATGTTCTTAATATGATACAATTTGTCTAAGCTTAAAAGTTGTTATTATATGTTATGGGACACTAGAACTTTTCTCAATATACATGGGGTAAAACAAGGATATCTGTTTTCCCCATTGCTATATGACAGCATTCTGGAGATGCTAGCAATAGCAATGAGACAATAGAGCAAAATGAAATCTACAATGATGGACATATAAGAGACAAAATTATCCCTATTTCCTGATAGTATTGTGATTCAATAATAGTTAATAATATAATATTTAAATAGCATTTACTATGCTTCAGGTACTATGCTAAGTGCTTCATAATTGTCTTATTTGGTCCTCAAAACAAATTTGCATGGCATTTATTCTTATTTTGCTGATGAAGAAATTGAGCCTAGCAGATGTTAAATGACTTGTCTAGAGTCAGAATCTAGCAGGTGAATGAGGTTGGATTTAAATTAAGGTCTTCCTCTAGTCCTTTGAACATTCTTGCTTGGCTGTCCCAGCTGTTTACTTAGGTAATACTTGGGAACCAGCAAATAACTGATTGAGACAATAAATTTAGTAAATCTGATCACAACAAAATAAGGTCACAAAAATCTATAGGTGGGCCATGTCAATATAATGAAAATGATAACAAATAAAAATACTTTAATTCTATAAATTCCCAGTGAAACATCAAGCTAGAAATCCTGAAAATCAAAAGAAAAGTAACTAAAATTGAAAATAAAAAAAAAAACTATTGAAATAACTAAAATTAGAAGCAGGTTTTATTAAAGTAAACCCAATAAAATAAACTATAAATTAAATTGATTTTTAAAAGGAAAGAACATAAATTGTATAGGAAAGAAAACCTTACTTGATATCTTATAAGAAATTGAAAAAGATATAACAAAATTAGATTTAAGATTTCCATCTCAAAACTTATACAATAGGGGCAGCTAGTTGGTACAGTGGATAGAGTACCAGCCCTGACGTGGGGAGGACCTACTTCAAATCTGGCCTCAGACACTTAACTAGCTGTATGACCCTGGGCAAATTACTTAACCCCAATTGCCTCAGGGGAAAAAATTTATACAATAATCTCAAAAATGCATGACCTGATCATTAAAGATGATATAAAAATTAGAAAATAAGTGGCAGATCATTAATCTTTCACAGCCATGACTCTGGGGTGATGAATTGACCAAACAAGAAATTGTAGTGTTTGAAATTTAAAATATAAACTTTGATTACATGGCATTGATTAACTCTTTAATGAATAGTATTACTGTATCTAGGGGGAAAGGGGAAGTAGCCAACAAGGGGAAAATATAGTCTATGTACAAAATGTCTTTTACAATCCTATAACATGTTATTTGCAAGGAAAAAAACATTTGAAACAGACACATGCACAGAGTAAAAATAAGGGACTAGAGGAGAATCTATTATTCTTCAGCTGAAGTTTAAAAGGAAAGGATAGCAAACATCTCAGACAAAGCAAAGGTAAAAATAGCTATAATTTAAAGAGATAAAGAAGGAAATTATTAATGAAAAGTACTATGGATATGAAGTAATATCAATACTAGAAACACATAGACCAAATGCTATAACATCTAAATTTTTAAAGGAGAAGTTAAATGAGTCACAGGAGAAAATAGACAATAAAAGTATAAATCAAAATTACATAAATCAATGAAAATATAAATAAGAAAGAAGTTAAGGAGGTGAATAGAAAATTTATATATGGTAGACCTCTAGAGAGAACTGAATGGGAATAGAAAGAGCAGCTAAACAAAAACTGATCACATATTAGGGTATAAAAAGTTCATAACTAAATGAAGAAAAGAAAAAAATTAAATACATTTTAACATCATAATACAATAACAGTATATTCAATAAATGACAATGGAAAGATAGATTGAAAAATTGAAATTAAATAATCCTTCCCCCCTTCTTTCCCTCTACTGTAATAGGTCTTTTGTGCCTCTTCATGTGAACTCATTTATCCCATTTTACCTCCCCTTTCCTCTTCTTCCAGAACAGTTCTTTTTTTCACCCATTAATCATCACATCAGAGCCAATTCATATCCACACCCTCTGGCTATGTATGCCCGCTTTAACTGCCCCAGTAAAAGACACAATTCTCAAGAATTAAGCATATCATTTTCCCATCTAGAAATGTAAACAGTTTAACCTTTAAACAATGTTTTGCTTGTTTGTTTTTTCCTGTTTACCTTTCTATGCTTTTCTTGAGTGCTGTGTTTGAAGATCAAATTTTTCTGTTTAGTTCTGTGTGGTTTTTTCCCCTCACTAGAAATGACTGAAAGTCTCTTACTTCACTGAAGATCCTTCTCTTCCCTTGAAAGATGATGCTCAGTCTCGTTGTAATCTCAGGTCCTTTGCCTTCCCGAATATGGTATTCCAGGCCCTACAATCTTTTATTTTAGAAGCTGCCAGGTCCTGGATAATCTTGATTGTTGCTCCTTGATACTTGAATTGCTTTTCCTCCCCCTACCTTGAAAGCTTTCAGTATTTTTTCCTTGAGAGTATAGTTCTGGAGTTTTCCAACAATGTTTCTTGGGATTTATCTTGAAAGATTTCTTCCTGGAGATGACTGACGGATTTTTTCAGTGGCTATTTTGCCCCTTGGTTCTAGTATATCTGCGCAGTTTTCTTGATGATCTCTTGAAGAATGCTGTCCTGGCTCTTTTCTATTTTTTTGGTCATAACCTGAAGGTAGACCAATAATTTTTGAAATTCTCTCTCCGGGACCTATTTTCCAAATTTGCTATTTTTCCAATGAAGCATTTTACATTTTCTTCCATTTTCCATTATTTTTACGTTGACTGAGTTTTGAGTTATTAGCTTTCATTTTCCTGTTTTTAGTTTTTTAATTTATGATTTTCTTCAGTTAGCTCTTGTATGTCTTTTTTCCATTTGATTGATTCTACTTTTTAAGGCATTGTTATCCTCCATGGATTTTTTTTTTTGCATTTGGCCAATTTTGTTTTTTAAAAAATTGATTTCTTCAGTTGATTTTTCCCCCACTTGACCAATTGTATTTGTTAAGGAATTGTTTTCCTTTTCCAAACTGTTAACTCTCTCTTGCATATCTGTCATTTCTTTTCTCAGTTTTTTCTTCTACCTCTGTTATTTGTCTTTTAAAATCTTTTATGAGCATTTCCAAGAAAACTCTTTGAGATTGAGACCAATTCATATCACCCTTTGAGATTTCCTCATGTGGGCATTTTTATCTTTGAGTTGGTGCTTTGGTCTTCCTTGTTACCATAGTAGCTTTCCATGGTTAAGGTTCTTTTCTGTTTCTTGTTCATTTTTTTCTTTTGTAATTTTTAATGTTGAACTCTATTCTCGGGGTTCAGGGGGCACTCTTCCAAGCTTCTTGTGCTGCTCTGAGTCTTGACTTTGAGCACAGAGGTCCCTTGTGTTTGATGTCTTCCTCACAGCAGAGGGTACACCTAGCTTCCCTCCTCATGAATAAATCTGTTTTCCCAGGCTGACCAATTTGCTTTCTGTACTGAGATGAAAGTTTGCTCCATTGGTCTGGCTATTGAACCAGGATCATGGGTATCAGTTGCTGATCTGCTGTGATTAAAACACTCTTGCTGACTTTCCCAGAAATTATCTGAGCTGGGTTGAACACCAATTTCATCCCAGTAAGATTGACCTTTCTTGAAGTCCTTCTAAAGTATCTTGAGTTGAAGAGAGGTTTCATTATATTAGACTCTGCTCGAAGGCTTAGTTTCGTGTAGTATTCCAGAAACTAAATAATCTAATACTAATAAGTGGATCAAAAAACAAAATGTAGAAATGATAATTTCATGAAAGAGAATGACAACAATGAAACAATATAGCAAAATTTATGGGATGAAGCTAAGCAGTACTTGAGGGAAAAATGTCTATGTCTAAATGTTTATATCATTCAATTGGGCATACAACAACAGCAAACATTCCAGAAAAAGAACAAATTAAAAATCCTCAAACACCAAATTGGAAATCTGAAATTCAAAAGAGAGATAAATAAAATTGAAAGTAAGAAAACCATTGATATAATAAAACTCGTAACTGGTTCTATCAAATCAACGAACAATAATATAAATAAGCCATTGGCTAATGTGGTTAATAAAAGGAAAGAAGAAAACCAAATTACAAGTATAAAAAATGAAAAAGGTGAATTTACCCTGAAGGCAAAGGAAATTCAAATAATCATTGGGTGCTATTTTGTCAGTAAGTCTGAAATTGTAAGTGAAATCAACAGATATTCACAAAAGTATAAATCGCCCAGATTAACAGAAAATAAAATACATTAAAAATCCCATTTTAGGAAAAAAAATAAAAAGAATAATAACAAAATGCATCCAGAAGAACAAAAGTGTGAAAATATCAAGGAAATCAATGAGGGGAAAGTGAAGGAAGATGACTTAACTATGCCAGATCTCAAACCATATTATATAGTGATAATTATCAAAACACTATTGCCCTAGCTAAGAAACAGAATAGTAAATCAGTGGAGTAGATTAGGCATATTTAAGACCATAATAATTTAGTGTTTGATAAACCCAAATATGCAAGCTTTTGGGACAAAAAGTCACTATTTGGGGGAAAAATTATTAGGAAAACTCAAAAACAGTATGGCAAAAATTAGGCATAGACCAACGTCTCATACTATATACCAAGAAAAGGTCAAAATGGGTACGTAACTTAGACATAAAGGATGGTACCATAAGCAAATTAGGAGAGCTTGGACTAGTTACCTATTAGACCTATGTGGACAATGGAAGAATTTAGGACCAAACAAAATATAGAAAGCATCATGAATTGTAAAATGAATAGTTTTGATAAAAATTTTAAAAAGCTTTTGCATAAACATAACCAAGGCAATCAAAATTGGAAGGAAAGCAGAAAACTGAATAGATGGGTGAATCTTTGTAGCAAATATTTCTGTTAAAAGCCTAATTTCTCAAATATATAAAGAACTAGGTCAAATTTATAAAAATAAGTCATTCTCTAATTGACAAATGGTCAAAGGATATAAACAGGCAGTTTTTAGGTGAAGAAATTAAATTTATCAATAGTCATATAAAATACTCTAGATTAAAGAAATGCAAATTAAAACAATTCTGAGGTACCACCTTATATCCATCAGGTTGACTAATATGACCAAAAAGGAAAATAATTTTTCAGAGCATGTGGGAAGACTGGGACACTGAATACACTATTGGTAGAATTGTCAACTGATATAATCATTCTGGAGCAATTTTAAAAATTGTGCATACCTTCTGGTTCTGAAGTACCTCTATTAGGTGTGTATTCCAAGGAGATAAAAAAAAAGGAAAAGAACCTATTGGCGCAAAAATATTTATAGCAGATATTTTTTGTGGTGGATAATAACTGGAAATTGAGGGAATGTCCATCAGTTGGGAAATGGCTAAACAAATTATGGTATATGTAATGGAATATTATTGTGACACAATAAATGAGAAGCAAAATGATTTTAGAAAAAAGGGAAAGACTAACTTGAATTGATACAGAATAAAATAAGCAGAAGTGGAACACTGTACAAAGTTACAGCAACATTGTATGATGAATTATAAATGATTTAGCCACTCTCAGCAGTACAATGATTCAAGATAATCAAGTATCCAAAATACTATTTGTATTCAGAGAAAGAACACATTTCATCTGAATACAGAATGCATGCTATTGTTCCTTTCCCTCCCCCTCTCCCTTCCTTCCTTCCTACTTGCCTTTCTTCTTGCCTTCCTTCCTTTGTTTCTTTCTTAGTTTATTTAAAGGTTGTGGAAAAACAAACATACTAGTACATTATTGGTAGAATTGTTAACTGATCAAACTATTTTGGAATACAAAATGAAATTTGCAAATAAAATCACTGAAATGTCTATCCAGATATCCTGCTACTAGGAATATAGCTTAAGGGGGGAGATGATTAAAATATAGGTTTCATATGAACCAATAAGCAATTAAATAGAAATAAAGTTAATACTCATTGATTGGGGAAATGGTTGAAGCATAAACTTAAGCAAGTTACTCTGATTTAATGAAGGATGAATATAATAAATACAGAAAAGCATTGAAAGACTTCTTTCCTTAAACTCATAGAAAGTGAAGGGAGCAGAAACAGGAATATCATAAATGGAAAAGCCAGTATTGAATCCTTGAAAACTGAAAGCTGTAAAATTATAATATCCAAACTGGGTCTCTGAGAGATAATGAAAAATGAGAAGGCATCCCCACCCCATCAATTTCTTTGTCAGTGTGAGGGACTAAAGATATGATGATGATCATGGTTATGACAACAGCTATACCAGCACTTAGATAATTCTTTCCAAATATTATTTCATTTCATTTTCACAACAACTGTAAGAGCTAGATTATATTCTTATACTCATCTTACAATTAAAAAAAAACAAGTCTAAGAAATATTAAATGATTTGCTTAGGTTGATACAAATCAGCTTTGAATTCACATCTTCCTGACTCAATATTGTATATATATATACACTGCGCCAATTAGCTGCCTATAAAGAACACTGTAGACAATACATAAAATATCAGATTTTTTTTCCAAAATGTTTATTAGGCTTTATTTTAATTTTTCATTTTTCTTATTCCTTTTCAAGAATGATGGATTTCTATAAGAGGAGGGAGAAGACAGAGTTAGAAATATAGTCAATATAAAAACAAAAGATGTCAATAAAAAAGTATTTTATCAAAAGATGACTTTCTAGTTATTTTCAGGAATTCTATCTGTTCTCTTCAGCCAAGGCAAATTCACCATTGGTTTCACCCTCATTGCCTCCCTCCTACAAACCCCATATTGTTTTCTCTTCTAAAGTGACTTCTGCTGAATCAGGAGGGAAGTAAAGTCAGCTATATGTGAGCATTTTTGTATCTTTCAGATTTCACTTAATTCTGATGTCATATCTTTAGCTGTCTTCCCCCAATCCTGATCGATCTTGACCTTTTCCTGATTTGTGGATTCTTGGACAAATTGATTATCCCTTAAATGTTATAATAATTGTTGGATTAGGAAAATCATGATAATGATGAACTATTTATTGTATACAATACCTTCAAGCTTTTGTAATGTCTTTAGATCCATGATTTTACCTCATAACTAGAAAAGATTTGGGTAGTGATATTTTTATTTTTAAAATTTGTTTCTTTTTTTCTGTTTTTTCTGTTTTCTGTTGTTTCTGTTTTTTTTCTTTCTGTGATTTTTCCCTTTTGTAATGATTTTTTTAAACAACATGATCAACATGGAAATATATTTAACATAGTTATACCTGTGTAGCCAATATCAGATTGCTTGCTGCCTCGGGGAGGTGGTGAGGAAAAAAAAATTGGAACACAACATCTTACAAAAATGAATGCTGAAACTATTCTTACATGTAATTGACAAAAAATACTTTTAAGGGGAAAAAGTAGAGTGTTTCAAGGAGACTAAATAATTGTGCTATAAGATTAGAAAGACAGAATTTTCCATCTATAATACTAAAGAATACCATTTTCACTAGGAGCCTGGAACTCTGGGCTTAAATTCTTTAAACTGGCTTTTCTATTCTGTTGACAGTACAAAGAAAATGAGATCTGTGAGAACCCACTCTTCTCACAAATTGTGCTTATCTATGGGGCTTTTCCTATGTGTTTTTATTTGTGTTCTCTTCTTTTGTGTATATCCCTGGGAAGATCATTTAGTAAAAAAACAATGAAAAAAACTGTTTAGTTTTTTTAAAAATTCTATGAGCTGCCTGAGACCTTGGAAACAATGACAGAAAACAGATGGATGATGATGAATATTTGGAATCAAAAGTTCAGTGATGGTATTGATTTCTGGAGTCCTTTCCTTTACTCTTGTGTATGCTTTTTCAGGATCTGGGGGACTCTAGAGGAGAGTGGGACAAAGATTTTAATCCTTCTTTCACAACAAGGAAAACAGATCTTGATCCCTCTCATCCTATTTAATTGTATTTTGTATTAATATTTTTATATAAAATAGAGCATAATATGCTCTATTGTGGTATATTATTGGTCTAGAGAAATACATAGTATATTAATTCAATTATAAGTAAATTTTAAGTAGTTGAATTTCTTTTTGAGTACACTTCAACTCAATGGCATATAATAAGAAATTACTAGAGGAATATAATGCAATAAACATCTTTTCAGCACCATCTACAAACAGGGTCCTACTCTGGTTATTTGTGGAGATGTATTAGTATACTCAGTACTATCCCTGCCTTCATGGAGCTCAAACTATGGGAAGGCTGTACCTATAGTTAGAATGTACAGTGTTACATGATAACCATGTTATCACAAAAACAGCACTCAAAGACCTGAGAGGGAACACATCAGTACTGGAGTATTTTGAGATGGCTTCCTGGAGGTAATGGCATTTGAGGTAAACTGCAAGAAATGGGAAGAAAGGGGCTTTAGAAGCAGTATGCCTCATACCTCTACTTTGTCATTTAGCGCACAGATTAAAAGGAAGATGCTGTTCTCCCTCCCCTCTTATTTTTAAAATTCTTCCTACAGATTTCACTTCATTGTTGTTTTTGTTATTTCTGCTATTTTCTTAGAAGTGTAAAGCAGCATCTCAATAGTCCTTAAGAAGGTAAAACTGAGCATGGTTATGTGTGTGTGTGTGTGTGCGTGCGCGCACATGCATATGTATGCTCCCTTGATTGCAGCAAGCAATGAAGCAGGGTACCCGGTGCCCTGGAACTGTTTGTAAGCACACCTGCCTCCTTTGATTTGACAAGGCTTTTGAGAGCCACTAAAGAGATTAGGTGAGATTTTCACGAATGAGAAACTGTCCAGCTGTCTTGAGGAAAACGTGGGTCCCCTTCAAGACAGTCTGATAAAAGATGTATTGTGTTGTTCCCCTTCCTTCTTGTCTTTCCTTTGTGATTTGCTCGATGAGTCACTTCATCAGGTGAAGAAAAGGCTATTTCCTGCTGTGAACAAAGTACAAAGTATCTCGGACATCAAGGACAAAAGAATCAAAAAGAGTCCAGTTTTAGAAGTGAGGACTAAAGACTCCCTATGAGTCAGCAAAGTGACATGACAGCCACAGATTCTAATGTGGTCTTGAGCTGCATTAAGGGAGGAAGAGAGTAGCCAGGATGAGTGAAGTGACAATCCTGCTTCACCTTGGCTAGGAGCATTGTTTGCATGTCTGGGTGCCACCATTTTGGAAGGACATTTATGATCCAGAGAGCATTTGGAGAAAGGCAATGGAGAAATTCACTTATGTATGTCCCTGTTTTAGACGGAGAATAAGATACTTAGAATTACTCTTAGGAGCACAAACAGGATGGTGAGGAGAGGAAAGATGGACAAGCTTGAAAGAGTTGAGGATGTTTAGTGAGGAGAAAGGAAATCTCAAGCAGGAAATGGCAACTAATACCTAATGCTTATGGGATTGTTGCATAGAAGAGGGATTAGGGAAAAGCACTAGGAGCACTGGAGAGAGGATCTCTAAATAGAGGGGTATACGAAGAATTACAGAGACAAGATAAAGTTAAATTAAGGACCAACTCCTGAATTGGTAGAATCATACAAAAGTTAAGAGGTGTGACTTTAGAGATGACATTAAAGGAAGTTTAGATTTTTAAAAAATTTTATTAAAGCTTTTTATTTACAAAAATAAAATGGGTAATTTTTCAACACTGGCTCTTGCAAAACTTTCTGTTCCTCCTACCCCTCCCCTCGATGGCAGGCAGTCCAATACATGTTAAATATGTTAAAATATATGTTAAATCCAATATATGTATACATATTTATACAGTTATCTTGCTGCACAAGAAAAATCAGATCAAGAAGGAAAAAAATCAGAGAAAAATCAAAATGAAAGCAAACATCAATAGAAAGAGTGAAAATGCTATGTTGTGGTCCACATTCAATTCTCATGGTCCTCTCTCTGGAGGTACATGGCTCTCTTCATCACTGAACAATTGGAACTAGTCTGAATCTTCTCATTGCTGAAGAAAGCCATGTCCATCACAATTGATCATTGTATAACCTTTCTTTAAGATCTCTTTGGGATTTAAGCCCAGTAGAAACACGGCTGGATCCAAGGATATGCACAGTTTGATAGGAAGTTTAGATTCTTATGTGTCAGGGGTATCATAGAGAGAGATGACTCCAGCCAAGACATAGTCAAATCCAGGAATTTCTTTGGTTTTTACTATGTATTTTTTTAAATAATGGGGATTTTATTTCTAGCTGGGGAAAGGAAGATAAAGAAACTGACTATAATTTTTAAAAATATAACTAAAATAAGAAAAAAAGTTTCCCAGAGTTTCCGAAGCATACTTGTAAAGCCTGAGCATCTTCCAAGGAAAGAAAGGGAAAAGGAAAAGAAAATAGGACTATTTGAAAGTCAGTGCAGCAAAGATGGAGCCTCTCGATAAATTCCTGACGTGATAAATGGTCTCCAACTGATGCGTGGTAATTATCTTAATGAGAATGTTTGAAACCATAAAACAAGGATTCTGGAAAGAATGCAAATAGTATGTAAAATGACAAAATAAATAAAAAGTATATTAGAGTAAAACACCATTTGCTGTAGGGTATAACTGAACAATGTCTAAGGCTGCAGCATTATCTTCTGTCCGACTGTACTTGTAGCCTCATGGCTCCAGGTCTGTGGTGGCCATGGCAGCTTTATTGGCTGGAGATGAAGGACCATGTTTTATGTTTTGAATGTCATTGAGGCCCATTTAAGAGGCCAAACAAGGGATAGGTAATTTCTCTTCAGTTTGTGAAGAGTAAAGCAGAATCCTTCCATCTAGACTTTAGATGATTTTGTTCTGGGTTTATACTTCTCCTTTCCATCCATGGAAACACATAGAACAGGAGGACCTTGACCCAAGTCTCCATGCTCCAGGTACCCTAAAGATGAGACATGCTTCCTTTGAATCAATGTCCAACATGCTGAGAAAACATTCAGACTGAATCCCAGGAAGGGAAGGGAAGGGCTGGGCTCACCTCTATATTTGGAGGACATAGATTTTTTTTTCCCTGAATACTCTGGTAAATGAAACTTAGACTTAGGGCTAAGGTCCACCCATGAGTCTTAATGCATTTTTCTCTTAATCTGAATCATTGACATCTGATCTCTTTCCTCTACCTACCCAAATAAAGGCACCATCTCCTACTTGCTTTGCTTGTTTATTGAGCCTTTGCTCCAATAGCTACCTCAAGTTTATACTGAATGTGGGTAAAGGTAGTAGCTTTGTGCTAGGAACTAGGTAAGCCTTTTCTAGCCAGAGTAATCTTGACTTTGTCCACCTTGATATGCTTCCTGTCTAATTTTCTTCTTTCCTATTTACCAGTAAACACATTCCCAATATGAAGGACTCATGTCAGTAAGAGGTTTATATTTTGTTTAGCTTCCCAAATTGCTCATTTGAGTTGACCTTTTTGGTTGGGTTGTTTGGAAGTTTCTATTAACATTGAGTCTAAAGCTGCCTCTCTAACTATCCTTCCCTCCCCCCATTTCTAGTTCTTCTTGGGAAGGCATATAGGGAAAAATTGTCTTCTCTTTCTTCTGGTAGATATGTGAAGTCGGTTATTATTCCCACATAAATCTATGACCCTTCATGAATATTTCCATCCACATTAGAAAACTATAAGGTACTAGAGGTAGAAAAAGGAAAATTGAGCTACATGAAAAGATTTTCAGCCAATACAGATTATTTATAGTGTACAACTCAATAAAATTGTCCACTATCTTTTCCAGGGGATATTTAAACTCCCTTTAGGACAAGCCTATAGGGAAAATGGCTGGAAGGCAGAGCAATATAATTAATGATTTTTAAAAATTGATTGATGGTTCTAAATACCCATGAGTCTACACAGCACTGATCACCATTTTTCTGTCAGACTTATCACTGCATTAAAATTAGTTTTATATGGAACAAAATAAATTATTGTGGGATGTTAGTGATTATAACTTTTCCAGCTTTAATTTGTTTTATGGAAGTCAAAATGGGTAAATGAAACATTCTTCTGTACTGACATCTACCATTTTGTTTTATAGCAAAAAAAAAAAAAAAGCTAGACAGGCAGAAAGCAGACAGATAGATTGATAGGTTGATAAATGGTTTATATATGTTTCTTTATGAGTTGAGATGATATTATCTGTTTGACAAGGCTCAATGTTACTTGAGATGTAAATAATTAATTGTCCATGGAGAATCCATCAGAAAGGGACTTCTTTGATCAAAAGATCAATTTCAACTTGTTCATTTTCATCTCTAAGGATGCTCCCAATGATCCAGATGCTAACCATTTCGTGCCTTAGTTAATCATGTTTATAAATTACTATAGCTGCAAAACTTCACCACCTGATGGTTATGGGATATTCAGATAACAGACCCATGATGCATTCTATTACCAAGCCACATGTGAAGCCCATGCACTTTGGCAATATCTGCTTAAAAAAAAAAAAAGAACATGTGCTAAGCCATGTTGGCCTTAGAGAGCCCAGGGTACTTCCATTGCACCAGCAATCAAGAAAAAAATTTCAAGAGTCTGTTCATTTATTCATTGTGTATGGAGAGCCTGCTATTTACAAGGCATTCTTCTAGGGGAAAAGCCTTTAACATCCTAGAGTATTAGAAAATGTTTTCCTGGCAAACATTATTCTGTCCAGGGAACATGGAAGGAGGGAAGATTATCT
This sequence comes from Antechinus flavipes, assembly GCF_016432865.1. NCBI lineage: Eukaryota > Metazoa > Chordata > Mammalia > Dasyuromorphia > Dasyuridae > Antechinus > Antechinus flavipes. The sequence continues at coordinate 56,597,427 of NC_067404.1, read as the reverse complement.
TGTTTCTCTTCTTATCTGACCAGTGAAGTGAGGTTTCCCACAGGGACTGGATTGATCTTCCCACAGCCGCCAACAGTGCTACTGACCCATGATAAGCCAAAGGCCCAGACTTTATTTTAAATAATACAATTAAAACTTTCACCTCAGGACCCCATTCACTGTAACCGCGCTCATCTCTGAGGGTAATTATATTAAACTCCAATTTTCCTACAAATTCTAATTCAATTTCACTTCTTTCTCTTCTTAACTAAATCTATTATCATTCTCACAGTTAAATTATGCTTATTTAATCTTTGATGAGACCCTTCTCTAGCAATCAGTTGTTTTAAATTAATCCTCCTAAACTTTGGAGAGGACTTGCCTCATCCCCAGCACCTACTGGGAGCCAGAGAGGAAAAGTTAAAGAATATTTCATATTGGGGGTGTGAGATCTGAAGAGGTCATGACTGTTCTCAACTCCCCTAATTATACATTTAGTTCTCAGAGATCACACCTTTTCCTATGGGTGTGACTGGGATGGCCCCAGGAGTGTCTTCTGGATCAGTGAAAACAAATTTGCATCCCTCTGCCCTACCTCCCTAGCATGCAGAATTCAAACCATCCTTTCTAGTCAAACAAGTGCCTCTTAGGCAAGCTTTCTGTACCAATGAGACAGCTTTGTCTTTTCTGAGACTAATCTGAAAGCTCATTTCCTACAGGAAGCCTTCTGAGATTGTGCTATAATTTGGTGGTCTTTCACACCCCTGAATCAGTATTACTTGCTCACATAGTCCTACAACTTGAGCACTCTGAGGGGTCTTCACACCCTTCTCAGTTTGGGGTCAGGATTCAGAAGTAGCCAGCATCCTGTCTGTGAGGGCCTTCTCTTTGGTTTTCCCACTGGTTCAGAACCTAAAGGATCCATGAGTTTGTATGGCAAAAAGACCAACTGACTTTCTACTTATAAACATTATTCTTTGAATAGCACCATGAGTATATTCACACACATAAATGTCCAATACTCAATATTCAAGGCTCTTCTAGCTTTGTAGCACTAACCAGAGTTCAGGGAACCAGGCTCTACCTCAGAATCTGTAAGGACTCGTACCAAGGGCCACACCAAGAGCATCAAAATTACTATATATTCAGAGAAGGCATAGTAGGTACCAGCAATGGACTTTGAAGCCAAAGAAAAGTTTAGTCGCACCCCATCTCAGACACTTAATAGCTAGGCCATCCTGGAAATATAATAGAAATGTGACTGTGATCAAGTTGTTTTTAGCTTTCTGAGTCTGTTTCCACATTTCTTAAATATAATGTCACATTAGAAATTTTACAAAAAAATAAACCAAGGCATATTTCTCCAAAGAAAGGTAACATTTATTAGTAGTTACATGCTCCCTGCTAACAAAAATGTTGATGGATGTGCCTCTGGCCAGAGACCCCAAACAGACAAACAGTTCTCGCAGAACAAAGAACAGAACGGAGTAGGTGACATCATGGGGTTGAGGGCAACATGACTGGTTACATAAATGAGATGTAAGAAACATTATTATTGGATGGAAGTTTGGTAATATGGGGGAAAGCAACAGTTCTTTATTTCCCTCCTAAGACTAAGAAAATGATACAGGATCCATTTTAATCTTCATAGTATGCATAAGTAACTTTCTTCGCAGAATAATTGCATTTCAGAGTTAGGAGGGATCTAGAGGTCAATCAGTCCAACTTGTACCCAAGAAAGAATCCCCATATTAACAAGGCATACAATGGGAGGTCATGCAGCCTTTGCTTGAAGAGGTCCTATGAGAGCCTCTCCTCTTCAAGCAGCCAGTTCTGATTAGGGACACTCTCGTGGATAAGGGACTACTTCCTGACATCAAGCCTAAAGTGGTATCTTTGAAAATCCTATCCTTTTCTTCTAATTCTCTTCTTTTTGGGGGGCAAATACAACAAAGCTAATCTCTCTTCCATATCACAACTCCTTTAAATAATAAAACACAATAATTATTTTCTCCTTAAGTCTTTTCCATTTTTTTCTACTTTCTGTATCTCTATTTCTATCAGCTGACTTCCATACATCTGGGCTGAAGGTTTTCTTTATCTTGGCCATCTTCTCCTGGACTTTTCCCATCTTATTAATTTCCCTATTCCTACAATGTGATGACCAGAACTGAACATGACACTCAACATGTGGCTGGCCAGGGCAGAGGGCAGTCAGACTATATCCTCGCCATTCCTGTTAACTTTTCCTTTCAGCTCACAATTATATGGGAATGTTGGATCTCATATCACACCATTTACTTTTGTAAAGTTTACAGGCCACTAATATTTCCAGATCCTTTTCTAAACTACTGTTGAGCCATCTCTCCCCACCATGTACCATCTTATACTTGAGTGAAAGACTTTCATATTTATCTGTATTAAAGTTCATCTTAAACTAATCCCAGTTTCATAGTCTGCCAAAAACCCAGGTGGTTTTGAGGAAAGTAGCTGTCTAAAGTCAGTGATGTAATTTATCTCCAGTGGCTATTTGGTCTAACTCCTCCATTTCCCCATGTCCAACTGTCCTTGTCTAACTGTTCTCTAGTGATGCAATAAAAAGTCACTTGACTCAGAATCTGAGAGCTTAGTTTCAAATCCCAGCTTTATTACTTTGTGAAACTTTGGCTAGGACCCTTTTCTTTGAGCTTCATTTTCCTAATCTCAGAAATAAAGCAGTTTAATTAAATGATCTCCTGGAATCCTTCCAGCAAAATCATTTGTTTTTAAGTCGATCTTTTTCACATCTGCAAAGAAAACAATAAATTCTTCATGAGAAAAGTAGAATTGGAAAGGGCTAATCTTTCTGTGGAATGTGACTCTTCACAAAGAATTTTCCCCTAAACAATGCTGTAAAGAAAATCAAGACGAGGAGTGTTGCTCCTCTGTCATTTTACAGATGTGGAAACTAAGGCTCTGAATGAAGTAGCTTGCCTAAAGGAACATAATTATAGGGATCAGAATTGGATTACAAAAATATGGACCAGAATTGAATTCCAAGAATCTTGATTCCAAACTTCAACTTGCTCTATTCTTGTAGGCTCCCTCACAGGCTATGATCTTGGAGATTATCTAGTTTAGGCTATAACTAATGCAGGAATCCTCCTTGGGCAGCCTGTCTTTTCTTAAGACACCACACTGCCAAGGAACTCATGCATCACCTTTTAAAGAAGCAAAGATACATATCACAGTTTAAGATGCCTTCGAGTTTTAGGAAGCTTTTCTTTGTTCAGAGCTGGAATCATTCTCATTTTGTTTCTTGGGAGGAAAGGAAAAAAGGAGGGAGGAAGGAATGGGGGAGGAAAGGAGAGAGGAAAGAAGGTAAAGAAAGAGGGAGGAAGGGAGGGAAGAAAGGAAGGAGGAAGGAATGAAGGGGTGGAAAAGATGGAATGAGGGAGGGAGAAGGAAGGAAAGAAGGGAAGGAAGGAAAAGGGAAGATGAAAAAAGAAGAGAGGAAGGAAGAAGGGAGGGAGGTAAAGAAGGAGGGAGAAAGGAAGGAAGGAGGAAGGGATAAAGGAAGGAAGGAAAGGAAAGAAGGAGGAAAAGAGGAAAAGAAGGGAGGAGGAAGAAATTTAAGAAGAAAAAAAAATAAAATAGACAAAAAAAAAGAAAAAAGGGGTTGCTAATCAAAGACTTTATTTCTGCTTCAGGTTACTGCTGATTACTTAGGCTCTGAGCTGTTCGTAAGCCAGTACTGTCATGTACCATTAAGGCTAATGAAGGGCTATGTAAATCACCCAAGACCCTTCCTTAATGAAGCCTAGCAGAGTTTATGCTGAGTTTAAGGGCTGCTGTCTGAAGGTGAATTTGTACATATATTATTTACTGACAATTTAAAGTCTGCTGGGATCTTCATTCTTTATTTGATTGAAAAAATCAAATCACATAGCAACACATTTGATAAAATGGCTCATATTTCTGGGTCTAAGATGGAGAGAGATACTATAGGATGATACAATGAGGGCAGAACTGGTTGAATGAGTTGACTCAAAGAGCAGCCTTTCATCCTTCAAGGTCAGGGAGAAAGAAGGTCTCCACGAGAGTGCCGTAGGGATCTGTACTTACATAACATTTTTCTCTCGGACTTGGATAAAGGCACAGACATTATCCTTCTCCCCATTTACAGAGGACACAAAGCAAGGGATGACATTATGATAAATCCCTGGGTCAGGATTCACAAAGGTTTTGGCAGGATAGACCACTGGACTAAATCTAAGGAGATAAAATTAATTGGGAATAAATGTCAAATCTTACTCTGGTGTGCAAGAAATTGCCCCCAAGTGCAAAATGGGTGAGTCACAGTCAGAAGATTGTACAAAAAATATTAGGAGTTAAGTTTTAGCCTCATTAATAATCAACAGGCTTTTCTGGAAGGCCAGAATAATGATATGGCCATGAACTGAATTCAAAAAGGCATTTCTTCTAGGAATAAGGAGGCCAGAGTCCTGTTGTCAGATAGACAAGACAGCCCTCATCTGCGGGATTGCAGGCACCCAGTCTGGGAAGGACATTGATTATATCAAGACTATCCAGAGGAGGATGACTGGAGTGATTCAAGACTTTGAATCTAGACCCTGTTAGGATTTGCCAGTCAAAGGAACCTTGGCAAATTAGTCCAGAAAAGAAGGGCCTGGGAAATTCTATGAGAGAGAGGAACCTGATAGTTTTCCTTAAATATCTAGACATCTGTTACCTAGAAAGGGGATTAGACTTATTTTTTGCCGTTAAATGTAATCATTTATATGTGCGAAACAGCAAGCACACAGTAATAACACCACTAACACACCCGGATTGCGCATTTTGAAAATCCACAAACCTTCCACTGGGATGCAGGGAGAATTCAGGATTTTTTTTTTCATTTAAAAGATGAAGATAGATGATGATTAAAAGTATTTTATTTCCTCATGAGAAGCTCAGAATTTGAAAGAAGACAGAAAATGTGGGGATCCAATTTTCTTATACATGGTAAAGGTGGCTCCCTGCCACACACTTCCTTCCATATTCCTGAACCCATACACAGAACATTCTGGATGCATAGAACATTCTGTTGGCACATAGAAGAAGATGGATTTGGTTTGTGGTTGGTTTCATCATTAATGGACAAGGCAGAAAAGGAGGAAGAAGGGAAGAAGGAAAAGAAAGAAGGAAGAGAAGGAAGAGGAGGAGAAAAATGAGGACAGGGAGTTGGAGGAAGAGAAAAATTAGTGATAGTTAATTAGAATGTATAGAGTGATTTTAGGTTTGCAAAGCCCTGACATTTATCATCTCCTTTAGTTCTTGCACTAAACCTCTGATGGGTAGATTCTATTACTATCCATATTTTACAGCTGAAAAACCCGAATCAGTGAACCCAGGTGAATTGCCAAGAATCAAACAGCTTTTAAGTGTATGAGACAGAATTCAACCTCAGGTCTTTCTAACACTTAAATCCAGCATTCTATCTATGGCACCGTCCATTACTCCCACTGACTCCCTTCTCTGAATGTCTACAGTGTATACCAGTTTATCTAAGACATGGCACTTAGGTACATTTCCATATCATTTTTTGATGTAGGAAATTAAATTTTTAGTTTTAATTATCCAGATCACATTCCAAGCCCTGTGAAATAGGTAGACAGTACAGTGCTAGACCTGGAATCAGGAAATCTTGAATTCAAATCCAGCCTCAGACACTTCCTAGTTGTGTAATCCTGAGGAAGTAACTTAACCTTTCCTTATCTTAGTTTCCTCAACTGTAAAATGGAAATAGCAGAAATTATTTCTCCAAGATTGTAGAGAGGATCAAATGAGCTAATATTTATAATGTGCTTTATAAACCTTAATATGCAATTTAAATGTAGTTTATATGTAATTTAAATTTAGATATTATTATCATTGTCATCCTCATTGTAACCACCATCATCATGATTCTAGGAATGGTTTTGTGCTGACAGAGATACATTAACATGTAATGCTGGTTCCTAGGATGTTTGTAGACTAATAGAGTTGTTTGTTCATTTTAAAATTGTGTCTGGATTACATCAAATTAAAAAGCCTTTGTACAAATAAAACTAATGCAAACAAGATTAGAAGGGAAGCGACAAACTGGGAAAACATTTTCACAGTTAAAGGTTCTGATAAAGGCCTCATTTCCAAAATATATAGAGAACTGACTCAAATTTATAAGAAATCAAGCCATTCTCCAATTGATAAATGGTCAAAGGATATGAACAGACAATTTTCAGAGGATGAGATTGAAACTATTACCACTCATATGAAAGAGTGTTCCAAATCATTATTGATCAGAGAAATGCAAATTAAGACAACTCTGAGATACCACTACACACCTGTCAGATTGGCTAAGATGACAGGAAAAAATAATGATGAATGTTGGAGGGGATGCGGGAAAACTGGGACACTAATGCATTGTTGGTGGAGTTGTGAACGAATCCAACCATTCTGGAGAGCAATCTGGAATTATGCCCAAAAAATTATCAAAATGTGCATATCCTTTGATCCAGCAGTGTTTCTATTGGGCTTATATCCCAAAGAAATACTAAAGAAGGGAAAGGGACCTGTATGTGCCAAAATGTTTGTAGCAGCCCTGTTTGTAGTGGCTAGAAACTGGAAAATGAATGGATGCCCATCAATTGGAGAATGGCTGGGTAAATTGTGGTATATGAATGTTATGGAATATTATTGTTCTGTAAGAAATGACCAGCAGGATGAATACAGAGAGGCTTGGAGAGACCTACATGAACTGATGCTAAGTGAAATGAGTAGAACCAGGAGATCATTATACACTTCGACAACGATATTGTATGAGGACATATTTTGATGGAAGTGGATTTCTTTGACAAAGAGACCTGAGTTTCAATTGATAAATGACGGACAAAAGCAGCTACACCCAAAGAAAGAACACTGGGAAACGAATGTGAACTATCTGCATTTTTGTTTCTCTTCCGGATTATTTATACCTTCTGAATCCAATTCTCCCTATGCAACAAGAGAACTGTTCGGTTCTGCAAACATATATTGTATCTAGGATATACTGCAACATATCCAACATATAAAGGACTGCTTGCCATCTAGGGGAGGGGGTGGAGGGAGGGAGGGGAAAAAAATCGGAACAGAAATGAGTGTAAATATAATGTAATTATTAAATAAAAAAATTAAAAAAAAAAAAAAAAAAAAAAAAAAAAAAAAAAAAAAAATAAAATTGTGTCTGACTTCAAAACTTCTTTGAGGATTTTCTTGGCAAAGACACTGGAGTGATTTGCCCTTTTCTTCTCTAGTTCATTTTACAGATGAGAAAACTGAGGCAAATTGGATTTTGTGACTTTCCCAGGATCATACAGTTAATAACTCTTGAGGCCAGATCTGAACTCTAGAAGATGAGTTTTCCTCACTCCAAGTCAGAGTGTTCCACCTATTGCACAACCCAAATGCTTCAATATGAGGCAAGACAGAAAGGGAAGACTGAACCAGGATTGTGAAGGACCATGAATGCTAACCCAGAAAGAGTAACTTTAGGAAGTCATAGCAGTGATCCAGGGAGATGAAGCAAGGGGATTATTCTTGGGTGGTAGCAGCAAGACTAGAAAGGAGAGGAAAATATGAGAAGACTATTAAAGAGAGAGAATCCACAAGCCCCGGGTGGCTGAGAGGATGTAGAGAAGGTAAGTTTCAAATTATGGTTTGAACTTGGCAATTTGAGCTCATTAGGATGATTATTATTAGTAATAGCTCACATTTATCTAGCACTTTAATCTCATTTGATCCCACAACAAACTTGTGGGGTGTACCCTCTGTCATTACATTCCTTTTGCAGATGAGGAAACTGAGGCAAAGTGCAATTAAGTGACTTGCTCAGACTATAGCTAATTAGTGTCTAAAATAGGAACATAGTGGAGATACTGATCAAAATTTAAAAATCAGAATGAGAAGGAGGTTTTGAGGCAGAGATAAGGAATTGGATTTAGGCATGTTGACTTTGAGAGGGTCTCTGCATTTGACACATTTTGCTGAATTTGAAGGATTTTCAGGTTGCTGAGACGGAAATGAGCTCCCTTGGATTCCATGAAGTCCCAGTACAAATCTCACATTCTACAAGAAGCCTTTGCCTATCTAGCTTACTATCAGCATCTTCACTCTGTAGATTATATATCTCCAATTCATCATGTCTACAACATATTTATACATAGTCATTTTCACAGTACCCTGCATGAGACTGAACTCTTTAAGAGCCTTTCTTTGGAAGCACTGTACTAATGCACTGAATTAAAAATACACCTGTCCGCTGACTAGAATTAGTGGTATATCCAAGGAGAGTTGCCCAGCTGATGTACTTGGAGATGGGAGACTAGAATTCAGGGTAGGGGCCAGTGTTGGACATATTAGTTAGGGAGTTATCTCAGTGGACATCACAGTGGAAACCATAGAAATAGAAATGATCACAGTTAACTGATAAACTCATCAACACCATTTTAGCAGCTTCTTAGTCTCCAGTTAATCAAATATTGATTGATTGACCATCAAATGGTCATCTGCTTCTGGAATGTCCCAATCTATACTAATTGATTTGAACTAAACCCTCCCAGAACAGTTTCTGATTGTCAAACTCTGAGCATGATCTCAATTTCCTGAGTATAATCTGGACATCATGCCCCATGAGGACTTTTAAATGATACCCCTTCGCTCCATCTTCTCTTCTTGGATGTTTGACTAGTCTTAATTTTTTTAAAGGGTAATAGCCCAACCACCATGCCTGAGAGCAACCTTTCATCCCTTGTTCATTTAGTGTCCTGATTCAGACTTGGGCTGGTTTCAAGGGGAAAAAAATCTTATTATATATGTCATGAGCCAAAGAGGTCACTACTTTTCAATTACCATTCTTTATCACCCTTTCCTCTTTTTATAATTAAAGCTGATCCTGCTTTTAAAAAAAAGAACCCACATACTTTTATGTAATGCTTTTCATCCACTTACTTTCCAGGGATCTTATGAGAATTAATACACATTTCAAGTTGGGAGAGTGTCAGAGTGAGCTTTTAAGAGACCCAGAGATGAATCTCTGTACCAAGAAGAGATCTGACAGTTCAGTGAGGAAACATGGAGTGCTAATGGAGTTAAGGTTCTCTCTCCATGTGGGCCTCTTAGTATTCGGGAAGTCAATGCCCTAAAACATGAATTGGGTTAATTTCCTGAAATGTTCAGATAGACCTGGAAAATAATAGGGGAATCCAGCAGATGAGGATCCTTCCCTTACCAGCAGGAGGTAGCACTGGTAGACTTGTGGTAATAGAGTGGGGTTTGGGAGTTTTTCTCATTGGATACAGGGTACAAGTTGGCCACTTACAGTGGTGCCTGTCTTAACAAAGTCTGGTTCATATCCGAATTTCTTTTGAATCTCTTAATAATAACAGGCAGAATTAATACAATAATATAAGGGTTACAAAGCACTTTATATGAGCTATTTCACTTGATTCTCTGGACAGTTCTATGCATTGTCTTTTTTTCTTTTAAAATTGTTTTTTTTTCTGGTTTTTAGGTATTTTAACTTTTTAAATACACATTTCTTTAGGAATGACATTGGGAGAGAAAAATCGGAATAAAAGGGAAAAACCATGAAAGAGAAAAAAGAACAGAAAAAAAAGAAGTGACCATACCATGTGCTGATTTGCATTCAATCTCCATAGTTCTGTTTCTGGATACAGATGGTGTTTTCTATCTAAAGCTTAGTGGAAACGTCTTGATCATTGAAACATTGAAGAATCATAAAGAACCATCTTTATGAAGTGTCTTTTAATAATTGTTCAGTTAGGAAACTGAGGCTTAGGGAATTGAAATGAAAGTGAAATCTAAGGCCACCCAAGTAGAATGAGAAGCAGAATTCAAATTTGAGTCTTTTTGACCCCAAATTCTGCTCTCAATGCTTTCTATTGTTCTTTTAACTAGGGGCTATTCTGTCTTAGTTGTGACATGTACAACAATAATGCCTATTTTCCTGTGAGTCAGACCAAGTCTGAAATGAATTAGAAACATCTTTTGATCTTCAGATGGAAAACAGATTAGAGGAATAATATGTGTGTGGCAACCACTTTCTCTTCTGTTTATATGTTCTCTCACTTAGTGTATTCCCTTTCTCTCTTCTTACTTGGCCAAGTCCTTATTTTGGTTCCTCCATTACATCATTCCTATACTACTGCTTATCCTCCAAATGAGTTCCCTAACTCCAGACACTCCCTCCTGAATCCAGCCTCCATACAGAAGCCAAAATGATTTCCCTTAAGCACAATGCTCTGCATAGCTATTGTATTCTCATCCCTGCAACTACCATAATAAGTAGACTCCAATGAGTCCCTATTACCTCTAGGATTTAAAAGCATAAACAAAGACTTCTTCTGCTCAGCATTTAGAGTTCTTCACAAACTAGTCCCTTCCTATGGATTATTTCTCATATAGAAAACTCAGTCACCCATCTCTTTGCACTGACTGTCCCTCGTGCATAATATATTCTCCTTTCCTACCTCCATTTCTTAGAATCTCTGTCTTCCATCGAGACTTGGTTGTGACCTTCTGCAGGATATTTCTCCCCTAAGTCACATCTGTAATAGCGTAAGGTTACTTTTTGTTTCATCTGCATGGATTTGAATATGCTTGCACATGTATAATATACATATACATGTATTTATATGCATATGTACGCAGTTCTACATTATCATATAAGCTTATAATTTGCAACCAAGGTTGTTAGAAGTAGGAAGATCCACTCCCCATATGGCCCAACACTAAAAATCGCCTCAGATCAATTAATGATCAAGAAGTCCAAAGAGAAACGAGACATGGCATCTTTCACTGAACGAACGCACAAGTTCACAACCAGAGACCCAGAACTAGGGAACAGAGGGCTGCCTGCCCAAGCAGCAATAGCAAGGTACTAGCCCTGACAAAGAAGCCTTTTAGTATCACCTGAGACCCGCTAAAAAGACAAATAGCCCAAGACATGCTGCAGCCTTGAAAAAGCCCCAGGGTGTGGTGGAAGCCACTAGGAAAGGCATGATGAGAACAGACACAGCAGAGCTCAACTGGGGACACCTCAGGGCTCTGATGTCCCTAGAACTCAGACTGCAATTCCATGCAGCTCCTGAAGATCTATTACTCTAACTCTTAAAGATAGGCTGGAGAACAAGGTTAAAACCAGAAAATATAGATCAGCATAGGAACTAATGTGAGATTCAGAGCAAGACTAAGAAAGGTTGACTACCTCATCTAAAAGTGCAGCAAGAGGAAGAAAAAACTGGCCTTGGGGATAGCAAAAAAAATTAATGTTGAAACTTTAAGGTGAGAGAGAATAACCAATTATAGAAATTCACTTGACAAAAAAGAATTACTCTAGAAACAGAAATTCCTAAAAATTCAAGCTTGAGGAAAATAACACCATAATCAGGAAGAGCAGAAACTAAAGAAAAAGTACTTTTTTTCCACAGAAATTACCTATATACTTAAAAAATAGGAAACAAGAGAAAAAAGATTGAAATAAAAATTCTGGATAGAAGAAATGAAAGGAAAATAAACAAACTTACAACAGAAATTAGTAAATACAAGCAGTGTAGTATACAAGCCAGTAGTCTTGCCCATCTCATTCAAAGTCTTCCAACATCTCTCTTCAGCCATTCCCCTGTTTCTGTTAAAAAAAAAAACTCTAATCCTAATTCTGTTCTGTTTCCAAGTCTAATTAGGTGGTTCTCTTTTCTGGTCCTTTGCCCTAGACTCTCCTTTGTCAGAGTTCTCCCTTCTCCATCCCTGCTCACTAAAAGTCCTTTCTTCATTCAAGAACTAGCTTGGAAGCCCAATTCTCTATGAAGCCTTCTGAAACTGGATACAATTTTTCCCTTTTCACATTTCACAAAATATCTTGGTTGGGTTTCTCATTCATATGAGGAACAAATATTTAAATAGAGGCTATGATGCTGCTGGTACTATGCTAAGTGTTTTTATAAATATTGTCTCATTTGTTCCTTAAAAAAAAACCTAGGAAGTAAATGGGAAGTTAAAAAATCCCTTATTTTACAGTGGAGAAAACTGAGGTAAATAAAAGTTGTAACCTGCCCAGAGTCACTCAGCTAGTATTTGGTACTGATTTTAAACTCGGGTCTTCCTGACTCCATTGCATAACCAATTTTCTATCATAGATATTTGTGTGAGCTATTTGTGTAAGAGGAAGCTTCTACCTACCTCTAGATTGTAAGCAATTAGAAAGCAGAAACTATGTATCATTCATCGTTGCATATCTTTCTCCTACTGCAAGAAAACTAGGTGTTTAATTAATATTTGTTGAACTGAATTGAATTGCATTAAATTGAAGATACAAAGTATTCCTAATTAAAATGCAAATCCATTGAAAAAAATGGAGTATCCCCAGGCATCTCAAGATTGGATCTATTGAATGAATTATGTGCTCTTGATGATAGCTCTAGCATTTGCCTTATATACTTTCTCCCTCATTTTTCTTGTTGAAACGACCACTTCTATTTTCCAAGAATTTAGAGATGCACAGGTGCTGAAAACCACAGTATCCCTGGGAAACTCTTGGGTCCAGCATTTAGCATTTTTTTTAATTTAAATTTTATTTTATTTAATAATAACTTTGTATTGACAGAATCCATGCCAGGGTAATTTTTTACAACATTATCCCTTGCACTCGCTTATGTTTCGTTTTTTCCACTCCCTCCCTCCACCCCCCCCCAAGATGGCAAGCAGTCCTATATATGTTAAATATGTTGCAGTATAGTCTAGATACAATACATATTTGCAGAGCCGAACAGTTCTCCTGTTGCACAGGGAGAATTGGATTCAGAAGGTAAAAATAACTCGGGAAGAAAATCAAAAATGCAAATAGTTCACATTCGTTTCCCAGTGTTCCTTCTCTGGGTGTAGCTGTCTCTGTCCATCATTTATCCATTGAAACTCAGTTAGGTCTCTTTGTCATAGAAATCCACTTCCATCAGAATACATCCTCATACAATATCGTTGTCGAAGTGTATAATGATCTCCTGGTTCTGCTCATCTCACTTAGCATCAGTCCATGTAGGTCTCTCCAAGCCTCTCTGTATTCATCCTGCTGGTCATTCCTTACAGAGCAATAATATTCCATAACATTCATATACCACAATTTACCCAGCCATTCTCCAATTGATGGGCATCCATTCATTTTCCAGTTTCTAGCCACTACAAACAGGGCTGCCACAAACATTTTGGCACATACAGGTCCCTTTCCCTTTTTTAGTATCTCTTTGGGGTATAAGCCCAATAGAAACACTGCTGGATCAAAGGGTATGCACAATTTGATAACTTTTTGGGCATAATTCCAGATTGCTCTCCAGAATGGTTGGATTCGTTCACAACTCCACCAACAATGCATCAGTGTCCCCGTTTTCCCGCATCCCCTCCAACATTCATCATTATTTTTTCCTGTCATCTTAGCCAATCTGACAGGTGTGTAGTGGTATCTCAGAGTTGTCTTAATTTGCATTTCTCTGATCAATAATGATTTGGAACACTCTTTCATGTGAGTGGTAATAGTTTCAATTTCATCCTCTGAAAATTGTCTGTTCATATCCTTTGACCATTTATCAATTGGAGAATGGCTTGATTTCTTATAAATTTGAGTCAGTTCTCTATATATTTTGGAAATGAGGCCTTTATCAGAACCTTTAATTGTAAAGATGTTTTCCCAGTTTGTTGCTTCCCTACTAATCTTGTTTGCATTCGTTCTGTTTGTACAAAGGCTTTTTAATTTGATATAATCAAAATTTTCTATTTTGTGATCAGTAATGGTCTCTAGTTCATCTTTGGTCACAAATTTCTTTCTCCTCCACAAGTCTGAGAGATAAACTATCCTATGTTCCTCTAATTTATTTATAATCTCGTTCTTTATGCCTAGGTCATGGACCCATTTTGATCTTATCTTGGTATATGGTGTTAAGTGTGGGTCCTTGTCTAATTTCTGCCATACTAATTTCCAGTTATCCCAGAAGTTTTTATCAAATAATGAAATCTTATCCCAAAAGTTAGAATCTTTGGGTTTGTCAAACACTAGATTGCTATAGTTGACTATTCTGTCTTGTGAACCTAACCTTTTCCACTGATCAACTAATCTATTTCTTAGCCAATACCAGATGGTTTTGGTGACTGCTGCTTTATAATATAATTTTAGATCAGGTACAGCTAGGCCACCTTCATTTGATTTTTTTTTCATTAATTCCCTTGAGATTCTCGACTTTTTATTGTTCCATATGAATTTTGTTGTTATTTTTTCTAAATCATTAAAATACTTTCTTGGAAGTCTGATTGGTATAGCACTAAACAAATAGATTAGTTTAGGGAGTATTGTCATCTTTATTATATTTGCTCAGCCTATCCAAGAGCATTTAATATTCTTCCAATTATTTAAGTCTGACTTTATTTGTGTGGAAACTTTTTTGTAATTTTGCTCAAATAATTCAGCATTTAGCATTTTAAAGGGCCTATGAACATCATCTTCTTTGGATACATCTTAGATTCCAGCTCCAATTCCAAAAGTAACCCATAGGCTCATAAACTAAAGTCTCTTTGGAGGCTCCTGGGATTACTACTAAACTCTATACCCCTCCATTTGTAGAATCTTATTTTAAATTTGGTTTTAATTCTAACCCAACTTTACTATAAATAGCCCGACTTGTCTGCTCTGTTTGACAGAAATGATGAATCTCTGCAGAGATATACAGCCAACATGAAATGTGCATTCAATTAAAGCAGAAATGGCTTCTCTGGGGAGGGTGGTTTCTGTCTTGTCTCCTACTTTGAATATTCTAAAGCAGCAGAGCCAATCCATGCTGATTTCCTTCTTTGCTGCCACAGCTAAAGGGTAATCCTAATTGAAATAGTTCAGCTCCTTAGAAATAAAAGCATCCCGACTTCCAGGGGAGCTCCCTGAGGCTGGGATTTCATTAAGTGACAGATCTGTGAGTCACTTCTATGTGGGAAACTCTCCGTTTTCTCCTGATATAGATGTAGAAGAACCCCATTAATGAGACACCTTGGGACATGTTGGGTTTCATCTCAAAGTCTTACAGTCTATTGGAAAGAGCCCAGGCTGAGGGACAAAGGCTTTGGCTTTGAACAGGACTTTGCAATCTTTTAGCTCTGACTTTGAATAAGTCACTTTCAATCATTGGGTCTCAGTTTTCTCATTTGTAACATGGCAATAAGGTTATCTGACTTACCTACTACCTAGGACTTTGGGGATGAGTAGGGTAGCTAGGCAGCAGAGTGGATAGAGTGCTGGCCTTGGAGTCAGGTCTTAGATACTACTCTGTGACCTTGGCCTCCCATCTCTTTGTCAAGAAAACTCCAAAGTGGGGTCTCCCATGAAATCTCTCAACAACAATAACATTATGAGGACTAAATAGTCATGGATAGGATTTAAAACCAGCATGTATTCTTTAGAAAAAGAAAAAAAAGAACACAACTCAAAACTGAGTTTGATCAAAGTTCCCAAATTGGAAGACTAGATTAGATTATTTTTTATATTATCACAAGGTAGCACAATGCTGGTCATGGAGCCAGGAAGAACTAAATTAAAATCAGATCTTCCTAGTCCCTGGACAGGCATTTATATTTTGGCTGCCTCAGTTTTCTTGAATGTAAATGAGGATAATAGCACAGCCTTCTCAGGGATGTTGTAGGAATTACATAAGATAATAGCAGAGTGTCTCACAAATGTAAGGCACTTAATAAACCTTTATTCTCTTCCCTATATCATGAACCCCTCTGATGATCTGCTGAAGCCTATGAATCTCTTCCTAGAATGAGAGAGAGAGAGAACAGAGGAAAAGGAGGAGGAAGAATAGGTAGAAAAGGGAAGGAGGAGATAGAGAGAAAAAAGAAAATAGATTTTTGATGTAAAAAATACTCGGGTTCAATGAGAAATTGGTGAAAATAAGGATTTTTTTTCTCCATCATAGTCATGGACCTGAAATCCATCCACAGTTGCTACACTCCAGGTTGAAAACTACCACTTTAGAGAAAAAAGACAGCAAAAGTGATTTTTAAGTTTCTCAACTTATTCATTTGGAGACATAAAAGGGCGGAAAATTCTCCCTTCCTTTTCCTTTAAAGTAAACAAATGCAATAAGGGATAGAATCTTGAAGCCAAAAGGAGGGTTGCTCTTTTAGATGCTCCCTATCCCACTTGGGACATGGGAGAGGCATCAGGAAGTGGAAGGTGCTTTGTGCTACCACAGATCAAAGCCATTGCTTTGGTATAGATGTAAGATGTCTGGTTCAATCCCCTGCCCCTTTCCCTCTGTCTCTCTATCTCTCTGTATGTCAGTGTCGCTATCTCTATCTCTGTCTGCCTCTGTCAGTATCTCTGTTTCTCTATCTTTCCCTCTGTCAGTGTCTCTCCATCTCGATCTCTGTCTGTCTCTGTCAGTTCTCGCCATCTCTGTCTATCTCTGTGTCTGTCAGTGTCTCTATCTCTGTCTGTCTCTGTCTCTATCTCTTTGTCTCTGTCTCTGTCTGCTTCTTTCAGTGTCTCTCCATCTCTGTCTCTCTATCTCTGTCTCTGTCTGCCTCTTTCAGTGTCTCTGCCATTGCCTCTGTTGCTCTGTCTCTGTCTCTCTCTATGGCCTCTATCTCTATGACTCCATCTCTCTCTGTCTCTGTGTGTCTTTATCTCTTGTCCCTCTGTCTCTGTATATCTCTCTTTCTCTCTGTCTCTGTCTGAATCTCTCTGTTTCTTTTGGGCGGATTTCCTGGGGGATTCATGCCGACCTCGGGAGAATTCATCCCTTCCATTCCCTTCCCTTCTTTCGGCTCCTCCTGCCCCTTCACGCGGGTTAAAGGAGTGTTAAGTGGCTCCTGTCAGGGAAAAGCCAGGAAATCTGGGATTTAAAACGAGCCCAAGTGTAATACCAGGGTTTGGACACCGGATGGCAGGCGAAATGTGTAATATCCGGGCTGGCCACAGGTCGGCGCCCTTCTTAATGTAATTAAGCTTTTAATGGCAATTAATGCATGAAAAAGCATTAATTTGGCGCCTATTGTTTGCCAGACCCTACTTGGAGTATTGAGAAGCACTTTTTTTCAAAGACAAAATGAAACAGTTCCTGTTTTTAAAGATTTGATAAATAAATGCATATTATCACTTGTTGTCTGTGTGCCTCTTTGTGTGTCTCCTCCTGTCTCTCTTTGTCTCTGTCTGTCTGTCCCTCATTCTGTGTCTGTGTTTGTCTGCATCCTGTTTCTCTCTCTCTCTTCCTGCCTCTGAATCTGTGTCTCTGTTTCTGTGTCTGTCTTTCTATCTGTCTCTCTTTGTGGGTGTCTTTGTCTCGTTCCTGTCTCTGTCCATTTCTCTGTCTCAGTCTCTTTCTCTGTTTCTCTCTCTGTCTCTGTCACTCTATGTGTTTTTTGTCTCTCTGGCTCTATCTCTGTCTGCCACTGTCAGTGTCTCTCCATCTTTTTCTCGGTCTCTCTCTCTGTCTCTGTCTCTCTGTCTCTGTGTGTGTGAGTCTCTCTCTCTCTCTCTGTCTCTGTCTCTCTCTGTCTGTCTCTCTTTGTCTCTCTGTCTCTGTGTGTGTGTGTGTGTCTCTCTCTGTCTCTCTCTTTGTGTCTCTCTCTGTCTCTCTCTCTCTCTGTGTCTCTCTCTCTGTCTCTCTCTCTCTCTGTATCTCTCTCTGTCTCTCTATCTGTTTCTCTCTGTCTCTCTCTGTCTCTGTCTCTCTGTCTGTGTGTGTGTGTGTGTGTCTCTGTGTCTCTCTCTCTTTCTCTCTGTCTCTGTCTCCCTGTTTCTCTGTCTCTGTCTCTGTCTCTCTCTCTGTATTTGTGTGTCTGTGTCTGTGTCTCCTGTCTCTCTTTCTCTCTCTATCTCTGTCTTTCTCTTTGTGTCTGTCTTCTCTCATGCTTTCTCTCTTTCGTACTCTCTGTCTCTATCTTCCTCTGTCTTTGTCTCTGTATCTCTCTGTCTGCCTCTGTCAGTGTCTCTATTGCTCTGTCTCTGTCTGCCTCTGTCGGTGTCTCTCTATCTCTGTCTCTGATTGTCTCTGTCAATGTCTCTCTATCTCCGTCTCTAATTGTCTCTGCCACTGTCTCTCTATCTCTGTCTCTGTCTGTCTCTGTCAGTGTTTCTCCATTTCTGTCTCTTCATCTCTGTCTCTGACTGTCTCTGTCAGTATCTCTCTATCTCTGTCTCTGTCTGCCTCTGCCAGTGTTTCTCCATCTCTGTGTCTTTATCTGTGTCTCTGACTGTTTCATTCAGTGTCTCTCTATCTCTGTCTCTGTTTCTCTGTGTCTATCTCTGTCTCTCCATCTCTGTCAGTGTCTCTCGATCTCTGTCTCTGCCTCTGTCAGTGTCTCTGTTGCTCCTTCTCTGCCTCTGATTTTCTCTGTCTCTATGTCTCTCTATCTCTCTGTCTCCTGTCTTCTTGTGCCTCTCTGTCTCTCTTTATCTCTCTCGGTCTCTGTCTATCTCTGTTGGCATCTCTGTCTAGCTGTCTCTCTCTATGACTGTGTCTGTGTGTCTCTGTCTCTGTCTCTCTCTTCTCTATCTCTGTTTCTCTCCTTCTCTCTGTATGTCTCTCTATCCCATGTCTTTCTGTCTCTGTGTCTATCTCTCTCTGTTTGCCTGTCATTGTCTCTATTTTTCTCTGTCTCTCTTTGTCTCTCTCTGTCCCCATCTATCTCTGTTGGAATCTCTGTCTTACTGTCTCTCTCTGTCTCTGTGTGTCTCTGTCTCTCTTCTCTCTCTATTTCTCTCTCTCTTTATCTCTGTTTCTCTCCTTCTCTCTGTGTGTCTGTCTGTCTGTCCCTTGTCTTTCTGTCTTTGTGTCTATCTCTCTCTGTCTGTGTCTCCCTGGCTGTCCCTATGTGTGTGTCTGTGTATGTTTGTGTCTCTGTCTCTTTCTGTTTCTCTTTCTGTGTCTCTCTGTCTGCCTGTCATTGTCTCTGTCTCTCTCTGTGTCTCCCTGCTCTCTCTCTGTCTCTCTCTGTCTCTCTCTCTGTCTCTTCTCTCTCTCTCTCTGTCTCTCTCTCTCTCTGTGTCTCTCTGTCTCTCTCTGTCTCCCTGTCTCTCTCTGTCTCCCTGTTTCTCTCTCTGTGTCTCTCTGTCTCTCTGTCTCTCTCTCACTCACTCTCTGTTTCTCTGTGTCTCTCTGTCTCTCTCTCGTTCTCTGTTTCTCTCTCTCTGTCTCTCTCTCTCTCTGTGTTTCTCTGTCTCTATCTTTGTGTCTGTCTCTCTCAGTGTTGCTTTGTCTCTCTGTCTCTCTCTCTCTGTCTCTGTCTCTGTGTCCATCTCTGTTTATTTCCCTATATGTCTGACTTTGTCTTGTATGTCCTGTCTCTCACTCTCTATCTCTCTGTCTCTCTCATTCTCACTCTCTTTGACTCTGTCATCGTCTTTCTCTCTCTGTCTCTCTGTCTCTCTCTGTCTCTTTTTCTCTCTCTCTCTCTCTCTCTCTCTCTCTCTTTCTTTGTTTCTCTCTTTCTTTGTTTCTTTCTCTCCTTGTTTCTCTCTCTCTCTCTTTTTCTCTCTCCGTTTCTCTCTCTCTCCATTTCTCTCTCTCTCTGTGTCTCTCTGTCTCTGTCTCCCTGTTTCTCTCTCTCTCTCTTTGTTTCTCTCTGTGTGTCTCTCTGTCTCTCTCTCTCGTTCTCTGTTTCTCTCTCTGTGTGTTTCTCTGTCTCTGTCTCTGTGTCTATGTCTGTCTCTCTCTCTCAGTGTTGCTTTGTCTCTCTGTCTCTCTCTCTGTCTCTGTCTCTGTGTCCATCTCTGTTTATTTCCCTATATGTCTGACTTTGTCTTGTATGTCCTGTCTCTCACTCTCTATCTCTCTGTCTCTCTCATTCTCACTCTCTTTGACTCTGTCATCGTCTTTCTCTCTCTGTCTCTCTTCTCTCTCTCTCTCTCTCTCTCTCTCTCTCTCTCTCTGTCTCTCTCTCTGTCTCTCTCTCTTTCTTTCTGTTTCTCTCTTTCTTTGTTTCTCTCTCTCTCTCTCTTTTTCTCTCTCCGTTTCTCTCTCTCTCTCTCCATTTCTCTCTCTCTGTGTGTCTCTCTGTCTCTGTCTCCCTGTTTCTCTCTCTCTCTCTCTTTGTTTCTCTCTGTGTGTCTCTCTGTCTCTCTCTCTCGTTCTCTGTTTCTCTCTGTGTGTTTCTCTCTCTGTCTCTGTCTCTGTGTCTATGTCTGTCTCTCTCTCTCAGTGTTGCTTTGTCTCTCTGTCTCTCTCTCTGTCTCTGTCTCTGTGTCCATCTCTGTTTATTTCCCTATATGTCTGACTTTGTCTTGTATGTCCTGTCTCTCACTCTCTATCTCTCTGTCTCTCATTCTCGCTCTCTTTGTCTCTGTCTGTCATTGTCTTTCTCTCTGTGTCTCTCTGTCTCTCTCTGTGTCTCTCTGTCTGTCTGTCTCTCTCTCTCTCTCTCTCAGTGTCTCTCTGTCTCTGTGGCTGTCTGTGTTTCCCTATATGTCTGTCTCTGTCTCTCTCTCTGTCTCTCTCTGTCTCTCTCTCTCCCTCTCTCTCTCTCTCTCTCTCTCTCTCTCTCTCTCTCTCTCTGAGTGTCTCTTTATCTCTCTATCTGTCTGTATTTGCCTGTCTGTCTCTCTGTCTTGTCTCCTGTCTCTCAGTCTCTGTCTCTGTCTCATTTTCAAGAAACAAAAATAAATCATTGTCTGTTGGAATACACGGGACCCACCTGACAGTGGCTGCTGGCGATCCGGCCCAGAAGGGATCTCCTCTGTGAGGGGAGGACACGAGGGGACCGAGAGGCCGGGCCTCGTCTGACCTCCCTCCTCTTCCCTCTGCCTCCAATTTATCTCGTTCCCAGTCCACAAGCAACACCTGTGTCAGCAAAGGCTGCCCCGCAGCTCCTTCCCATGCTCTGATCCCCGGCTGTGGAGGCTCTGGGAGACCTGACCTGCCCCTTAACAACTGTCCACTGTCTAGAGCCCAGGAAACCGTTTGCTCACGAACCCGAGACAGATGTGAAGAAAGGCAGACATTGCCCGGAAGCCCCCACAGGGTCGAGGAGGGCGGAGGGGACCCCCCAGGATTCCTGCAGGAGATGGTTTGGAAGCTCAGTCTGGAAAGGGGAGAGAAGCTCAGAGGGGAGGGGAGGAGGGAGGGACTCCAGGCTTGGGGATGGGACTTACTGTCTCCCCCTGTCAGGAAAATGCTGTTATCAGATAATTCCCAGACTACCTAGGAAGGGACTCTTTAGCAACCCCAAGAGCCATCCCCCTGCCAGGGGACCTTCACACACCCTTTGAGACATGACCTGGGAGCTGATCTTCCAGCTGCACTTGAGCTGCCTCCATCTCCCCCCTTAGAGCTCCCTGGCTCTGCCTCTCCTCCATGATCCCCCCTCCCTTGTGAGTTCCCCTCTTCACACCTGGGAAACCCCCAAGCTACATTTCCCCTCATGAAACATCTGCTTAGTTCCCTTCAAGCCTCAGCCCTCTCACTGTGACTCTCCCTCCTCCCTCCCCCTCACGGCTCCATTCTCCTGACTCTGGCTAACACAAGGGTTCTGCATAGGTCTCATTGTAAAATATTCTTTACATAAATAAAAATAAGTAGAAACAGTTGGAGGAACGTTGAATGTTTGTGGCCAGGCCTTGCTCATATAGTAGGAGTGACAATATAGGATTTATCTCAGTGCAAAGAATCAGTCCCATGAAGTAGCCCCATTATTTGAATTTGTACAGGACACTTCCCTGGGAAGGAAAGCAGTCACTCTATTTTATATAGTTGATATAATTGGATACCACGAAGAAACAGACCAGTTGATCAGTGGAATCGATTAGGTTCAAAGGACAAAATAGTCAATAATTTTGATAATCTAGTGTTTGACAAAACCAAAGACCCAGCTCTTGGGATAAGAACTCACTGTTTGACAAAAACTGCTGGGAAAATTGGGAAATCAGTATGGCAGAAACTAGTCATGGACCCACACTTAATACCATACACGAAGATAATGGGTTCATGACCTAGGCATAAAGAATGAGATTATAAATAAATTCAAAGAACATAGGATAGTTTCCCTCTCAGACCTGTGGAAGAGGAAGGAATTTCTGACTGAATCAGAACTAGAGATCATTATTAATCACAAAATAGAAAATTTTGCTTATATCAAATCGAAAAGTTTTTGTACAAAAAAAACAAACACAAACAAGATTAAAAGGGAAGCAATAAACTTGGAAAACATTTTAACAATCAAAGGTTCTGATAAAGGCCTCATTTCCATAATATATAGAGAATTGACTCTAATTTATAAGAAATTAAACCATTCTATAATTGATAAATGGTCAAAGGATATGAACAGTCAATTCTCAGACGAAGAAATTGAAACTATTTCTAGCCATATGAAAAGATGCTCCAAGTCATTATTAAACAGAGAAATGCAAATGAAGACAACTCTGAGATACCACTACACACCTGTCAGATTGGCCAGAATGACAGGGAAAGATAATGGGGAATGTAGGAGGGGATGTGGGAAAACAGGGACACTGATACATTGTTGGTGGAATTGTGAATACATCCAGCCATTCTGGAGAATGATTTGGAACTATGCTCAAAAAGTTATCAGACTGTGCATACCCTTTGATCCAGCAGTGTTTCTATTGGGCTTATATCCCAAAGAGATACTAAAGAAGGGAAAGGGACCTGTATGTGCCAAAATGTTTGTGGCAGTCCTGTTTGTAGTGGCCAGAAACTGGAAAATGAATGGATGCCCATCAATTGGAGAATGGCTGGGTAAATTGTGGTATATGAACGTTATGGAATATTATTGTTCTGTAAGGAATGACCAGCAGGATGAATACAGAGAGGACTGGCAAGATTTACATGAACTGATGCTAAGTGAAATGAGCAGAACCAAGAGATCATTATATACCTCAACAACGATACTGTTTAAGGATGTATTCTGATGGAAGTGGATTTCTTCGATAAAGAGAGCTAACACAGTTTCAATGGATCAAGGATGGACAGAAGCAGCTACACCCAAAGAAAGAACACTGGGAAATGAATGTAAACTGCTTGCATTTTTGTTTTTCTTCCCGGGTTATTTATACCTTCTGAATCCAATTCTCCCTGTGCAACAAGAAAACTGTTCATTGTTTATTACTTACTTATATTGTATCTAGGATATACTATAACCTATTCAACATGGAAAGGACTGCTTGCCATCTGGGTGAGGGGATGGAGGGAGGGAGGGAGGGGAAAAATCAGAACCGAAGTGAGTGCAAGGGATAATGCTGTAAAAATTGCCCTGGCATGGGTTCTATCAATAAAAAGTTATTTTAAAAAAGAAAAAAGAAATCTCTTTTTTTTTTAATTTGCATGTCCAGCTTATTGACCTTTTCTGTCTTTATTTTATTCATACAAGTATTTAGAGATATAAAAGTATCCCTACATTCCATAAATTTTGCTATGCTAATTATTCTCATTCTCTTTGGTGCAATTATTGATTGTTTCTATGATCTGTTGTTTGAGTCACTCATTCTTTAGGATTAGATTATTTAGTTTCCAATTAATTTTTTTTTTGAAAAAAGGAATCTCACCTTTGCAGGAAAAAAAAAAAAGAAATGACCAGCAGGATGAATACAGAGAGGCTTGGAGACACTTACAGGAACTGATGCTGAGTGAAATGAGCAGGACCAAGAGATCATTATATACTTCAACAACAATACTGTATGAGGATGTATTCTGATGGACATGTCCCTCTTCAACCATGACATGAACCAAATCAGTTCCAATAGAGCAGTAATGAACTGAACCAGCTACACCCAGGGAAAGAACTCTGGGAGATGACTAAGAACCATTACATAGAAATCCCAATCCCTCTGTTTTTGTCTGCCTGAATTTTTGATTTCCTTCATAGGTTAATTGTACACTATTTCAAAGTCCCATTCTTTTTGTACAGAAAAATAACTGTATGGACATGTATATATATATATATATATATATATATATATATATACATATATATATATATATATATATATATTGTATTTAACTTATACTTTAACATATTTAACATGTATTGGTCAACATGCCATCTGGGGCAAGGGGTGGGGGAAAGGAGAGGAAAATTGGAACAAAAGGTTTTGCAATTGTCAATACTGAAAAATTACCCATGCATATAGTTTGTAAATAAAAAGCTATGAAAAACAATTGGATAGCAAGAATTCAAACACATACAACCACTTTGGGTAGGATTTGTCATTTGCACTAATAGGGACCTAAATGTATTATCAAAGTTAAGTGAAACTTTTAATGCAGCACCAATCCAATTACCTAAGGAATATGTGATAAAACTTGGGAAAATAATGATCAAATTAATTTGGAAAAACAGAAGTTAATAAAGGGAAATGTTTAAAAGAGTGAGGGATGAAGGGAAACAGCAGTTCTAGACCTGAAACAAATATTATAAAACAGCTATCATCAAAACACTCTGGGATTGATTTAAAAATAGAAAGAAAGCAGGTCTACGGAGAAGGAAGGAAGTAGTGGACAAAGGAGAACTGGAGCACAATATGGAACGTAAAATGGTAACTTTAGTTATAATAAGTTAAAAAGGTTGGGCACAAACAAAATCAATGCAGACAAGATTAGAAGGGAAGCAGAAAACTGGGGGAGGGGGGTGGTGCGGGATTCATCTAAGGGTTCAGATAAAGGCCTCACTGTTAATTATATAGAAAATTGACTCAAATTTATAAGAAAGCAAGCCAGTCTCCATTAGATACATGGTCAAAGGACATGAACAGTTTTCAGATGAAGAAACTAAAACCATTTCTCATCATGTGAAAAATGGTCTAAATCACTATTAATTAGAGAAATGCGAATTAAGACAACTGGGAGGCACCAGTGCAGGAAGGAAGTGGACACTGCACATGGGAGAAGCTCGGCACGGACTGAAAGGAAACAGGAGCAGCTTTGTTCAGGATGGAGACCTGGGGCAGAGATGGAGAACACGGTCCATGGCTAAGAACACTGGCATTGGAGGGAGAGGAGCCGGATTCAAATCCCCGTTGGACTCCTTAATACACTGACTGCAGCTGTCGCCTCGCTTAATAAAATATGAGCTTATTTATGAAATATACAACATAAAGACTTATTCACTGAGCCCTGGATACGGACATTGATTCCTCTGCAGGCCTGATTTAATAAAGGTCCAATTAGTTAAGTATGTTCTATTATCATTAAAAAGATCAGCTGCTTCCCTTGTATTTATTTCTCCTGAGATTTCCTCTTGTGGATGAGCAACGGGCACATCAGGGATTGAAATCAGCTCCGCGCTGTCCCCGCTTCTGGGGGATCAAAACTTGTGGCCGGAGACCTTTTATAGGGAAAGAATAAACAGGACATTTAACTGGGCCTGATTTCCTGGGGGATTCATGCTGAATTCGGGAGAATTCATCCCTTCCCTTCCCTTCCCTTCTTTCGGCTCCTCCTGCCCCTTCACGAGGGTTAAAGGAGTGTTAAGTGGCTCCTGTCAGGGAAAAGCCAGGAAATCTGGGATTTAAAATGAGCCCAAGTGTAATACCAGGGTTTGGACACCGGATGGCAGGCGAAATGTGTAATATCCGGGCTGGCCACAGGACGGCGCCCTTATTATTGTAATTAAGCTTTTAATGGCAATTAATGCATGAAAAAGCATTAATTTGGCGCCTATTGTTTGCCAGGCCCTACTTTGAGTATTGAGAAGCACTTTTTTTCAAAGACAAAATGAAACAGTCCCTGTTTTTAAAGATTTGATAAATAAATGCGTATTATCACTTGTTGTCTGTGTGCCTCTTTGTGTGTCTCCTCCTGTCTCTCTTTGTCTCTTTCTGTCCCTCATTCTGTGTCTGTGTTTGTCTGTATCCTTTCTCTCTCTCTCTCTATCTCAATGCCTCTGAATCTGTGTCTCTGTTTCTGTCCCTGTCTTTCTATCTGTCTCTCTCTGTGGGTGTCTTTGTCTCCTTCCTGTCTCTGTCCATTTCTCTGTCTCAGTCTCTTTCTCTGTTTCTCTCTCTGTCTCTGTCACTCTGTGTGTTTTTTGTTTCTCTGGCTCTATCTCTGTCTGCCACTGTCAGTGTCTCTCCATCTCTGTCTCTGTCTGCCTCTGTCACTGTCTCTTCATCTTTTTCTCTGTCTCTGTCTCTCTCTGTGTCTCTCCTTCTCTCTGTCTCCATCTCTCTCTCTGTGTCTCTGTCTCTCTGTGTGTCGCTCTGTCTCTCTCTGTGTCTCTCTCTCTCTGTCTGTCTCTGTCTCCCTCTCTGTCTCTCTCTCTCTCTGTTTCTCTGTCTCTCTCGGTCTCTCTGTCTCTCTCTCTCTCTTTCTCTCTCTCTCTCTGTCTCTCTCTCTCTCTGTCTCTCTGCATCTCAATGCCTCTGAATTTGCGTCTTTCTTTCTGTCTCTGTCTTTCTCTATGGGTGTCTTTGTCTTCTTCCTGTCTTTGTCTATTTCTCTGTCTCAGTCTCTTTCATTGTTTCTCTCTGTGTCTCTGTCACTCTGTGTGTTTTTTGTCTCTCTGGCTCTATTTCTGTCTTCCTCTGTCAGTGTCTCTCCATCTCTGTCTCTGTTGGCCTCTGTCAGTGTCTCTCTATCTCTGTCTCTGTCTGTATCTCTGTCTCTCTTTCTCTGTTTCTCTCTCTCTCTCAGTCTCTGTCTGTCTCTGTTTCTGTCTCTGTCTCTGTCTCTGTCTCTGTCTCTCTTCTTTCTCTCTCTGTCTCTGTCTGTCTATCTGTCTCTCTCTCTCTCAGTGTCTCTCTGTCTCAGTGTGTATCTGTGAGTATCAGTGTCTCTGTTTTTTACCTCCCAGTCTCTCTCTCTGTGTTCTTCCCTCCCTCCCCCTCCTCTATTTCTCTTTCTTTGTTTCTCTCGCTTCCTGTATGTCTGTCTCTGTCTCCTGTTCCCCCCCCTCTCTCTCTGTCTCTGTCTAACTCTCTGTCTCTGTCTCAGTCTCACAGTCTCTGTCTCTTTTTCTGTCTCTGTGTCTGTTTCTCTCTGTTTCTCTTTTCTCTCTCTCTCTCTCTCTCTCTCTCTCTCTCTCTTTCTCTCTCTCTCTCTCTCTCTCTCTCTCACACTGTCTCTGTCTCTGTCTAACTCTCTCTCTGTCTCAGTCTCACAGTCTCTGTCTCTTTTTCTGTCTCTGTGTCTGTTTCTCTCTGTTTCTATGTTCTCTATCTCTCTGTCTCTGACTTGCTCTGTTTCTGTCTCTGTCCATCTGTCCATGACTATGTCTCTATTTCTGTCACTCTTTACAACTCTGTCTATATCTGTGGGTGTTTTTGTCTCTACCTCTCTGTCTCCCTCTATCTTTGTCTCTGTATTTCTGTCTCTCTGCCTGTGTCTGTCATTGTCTCTGTCTCTCTATGTCTCTCTTTGTATCTCTGTCTGTCTGTATCTACCTGTGTCTACATCTCTGTCTGTCTGTCTCTGTGTCTGTCTCTCTCTCCTCTCTGTCTCTCTGTCTCTCTTTTTCTATTTCTGTATCTCTGTGTGTGTGTGTTTGTGTCTGCTTTCTTGCTGTCTCTCTCTTTCTCTTTGTCTCTGTGGGTGTCTCTGTATGTCTCTCTTCTTTCTCTCTGTTTGTGTGTGTCTGTCTCCTATCTCTCTGTCTCTCTCTCTCCTCTCTCTGTCTCTCTCTCTTTCTGTGTGTCAGTCTCTGCCTTTGTTTCTCTCTCTTTCTCTCTATCTCTGGCTCTGTCTATTTCTCTCTGTCCCTGTGTGTCTCTGTCTCTGTCTCTCTGTTTCTGTGTGTGTGTGTGTGTGTGTGTGTGTGTCTCCTGTCTTGCTGTCTCTGTATCTCTCTCTGTCTATGTGTGTCTCTGTTTATCTCTCTTCTCCCTCTATCCCTGTCCCCATCTCTGTCTCTCTCTTACTCTCTGTGTGTCTGTCCACCTCCCGTCTCTCTGTCTCTCTCTCTTTTTTCTCTTTCTGTCTCTCAGTCTTTCTCTGTCTCTTCCTCCATCTCTCCCCCTTCTCTTGCTCGGTCTCTGTCTCAGTCTCTGCCTCATGAATATGAAAAAAATAAGTCATTGTCCACAGCCTAGAGCCCAGGAAACTGTTTGCTCACGAACCCGAGACAGATGTGAAGAAAGGCAGACATTGCCCGGAAGCCCCCACAGGGTCGAGGAGGGCGGAGGGGACCCCCCAGGATTCCTGCAGGAGATGGTTTGGAAGCTCAGTCAGGAAAGGGGAGAGAAGCTCAGAGGGGAGGGGAGGAGGGAGGGACTCCAGGCTTGGGGATGGGACTTACTGTCTCCCCCTGTCAGGAAAATGCTGTTATCAGATAATTCCCAGACTACCTAGGAAGGGACTCTTTCACAACCCCAAGAGCCATCCCCCTGCCAGGGGACCTTCACACACCCTTTGAGACAGGACCTGGGAGCTGATCTGCAGCTGCACTTGAGCTGCCTCCATCTCTCCCCTTAGAGCTCCCTGGCTCTGCCTCTCCTCCATGATCCCCCCTCCCTGGTGAGTTCCCCCCTTCACACCTGGGAAACCCCCAAGCTACATTTCCCCTCATGAAAGGTCTGCTTATGATGACAATCTCTGCTCAGTTCCCTTCGGGCCTCAGCCCTCTCAGTGTGACTCTCCCTCCTCCCTCCCCCTCACGGCTCCATTCTCCTGACTCTGGCCAGCATAAGCCTTTTGCATGGGTCCCACCGCAAAATATTCTTTACATAAATAAAAATAAGTTCAAATATTTAGAGGAAAGTTGAATGTTTGTAGCCAGGCCTTGCTCGTATAGTAGGAGTGACAATATAGGATTTATCTCAATTAGTGCAAGGAATCAGTCCCATGAAGTAGCCCCATTATTAGAATTTACACGGGACACTTCCCTGGGAAGGAAAGCAGTCACTCTATTTTATATAGTTGATATAATTGGATACCACAAAGAAACAGACTAGTTGATCAGTGGAATCAATTAGGTTCAAAGGACAAAATAGTCAATAATTTTGATAATCTAGTGTTTGACAAACCCAAAGAGCCTAGCTTTTGGGGAAAGAACTCACTGTTTGACAAAAACTGCTGGGAAAATGGGAAATTAGTATGGCAGAAACTAGGCATAGACCCACACTTAACACCGTGCACCAAGATAAGGTCAAAATGGGTTCACGATCTAGGCATAAAGAATGAGATTATAAATAAATTCGAAGAACATAGTATAGTTTCCCTCTCAGACCTGTGGAAGAGGAAGGAATTTGTGACTGAATCAGAACTAGAGATCAATATTAATCACAAAACAGAAAATTTTGCTTATATCAAATCAAAAAGGTTTTGTACAAAAAAACACACAAACAAGATTAAAAGGGAAGCAATAAACTTGGAAAACATTTTTACAATCAAAGGTTCTGATAAAAGCCTCATTTCCATAATATACAGAGAATTGACTCTAATTTATAAGAAATTAAATCATTCTCTAATTGATGAATGGTCAAAGGATATGAACAGTCAATTCTCAGACGATGAAATTGAAACTATTTCTAGCCATATGAAAAGATGCTCCAAGTCATCATTAAACAGAGAAACGCAAATTAAGACAACTCTGAGATACCACTACACACCTGTCAGATTGGCTAGAATGACAGGGAAAGATAATGGGGAATGTAGGAGGGGATGCGGGAAAACAGGGACACTGATACATTGTTGGTGGAATTGTGAACACATCCAACCATTCTGGAGAGCAATTTGGAACTATGCTCAAAAAGTTATCAGACTGTGCACACCCTTTGATCCAGCAGTGTTTCTACTGGGCTTATACCCCAAAGAGATACTAAAGAAGAGAAAGGGACCCATATGTGCAAGAATGTTTGTGGCAGAAACTGGGAATTGAAAGGATGTGCCTGAATTGGAGAATGGCTGGGTAAATTGTGGTATATGAATATTATGGAATATAATTTTTGGTAAGAAATGACCAGCAGAACAATTTCCGAAAGGCCTGGAGAGACTTACATGAACTGATGCTGAGTGAAATAAACAGGACCAGGAGATCATTATATACTTCAACAACAATACTATATGATGATCAATTCTGATGGACATGGCCCTCTTCAACCATGAGATGAACCAAATCAGTTCCAATAGAGCAGTAATGAATTGAAGCAGTGACTCCCAGCGAAAGAACTCTGGGAGATGACTAAGAACCATTACATAGAAATCCCAATCCCTCTGTTTTTGTCTGCCTGAATTTTTTATTTCCTTCATAGGTTAATTGTACACTATTTCAAAGTCCCATTCTTTCTGTACAGAAAAATAACTGTATGGACATGTATACATATATTGTATTTAACTTATACTTTAACATATTTAACATGTATTGGTCAACATGCCATCTGGGGCAGGGGGTGGGGGAAAGGAGGGGAAAAATTGGAACAAAAGGTTTTGCGATTGTCAATACTGAAAAATTACCCATGCATATATCTTGTAAATAAAAAGCTATGAAAAATAATTGGATAGCAAGAACTCAAACATATACAACCACTTTGGGTGGGATTTGCCATTTGCCCTAATAGGGACCTAAATGTATTATCGAAGTTAAGTGAAACTTTTAATGCTGCACCAATCCAATTACCTAAGGAATATGTTATAAACCTTGGGAAAATAATGATCAAATTAATTTGGAAAAACAGAAGTTAATAAAGGGAAATGTTTAAAAGAGTGAGGGATGAAGGGAAACAGCAGTTCTAGACCTGAAACAATTATTATAAAACAGCAGTCATCAAAACACTCTGGGATTGATTTAAAAATAGAGAGGCAGCAGGTCTACGGAGAAGGAAGGAAGGAGTGATCAAAGGAGAACTGGAGCACATGGTGGAACGCAAAATGATAACTTTGGTTAAAATAAGTTAAAAAGGTTGGGCACAAACAAAATCAATGCAGGCAAGATTAGAAGGGAAGCAGAAAACTGGGGGGGGGGAGGCGGAATTTACATCCAAGGGATCAGATAAAGGCCTCACTCTTAATTATATAGAAAATTGACTCAAATTTATAAGAAAGAAAGCCATTCTCCATTTGATACATGGTCAAAGGACAAGAACATTTTTCAGATGAAGATACTAAAACCCTTTCTACTCATATGAAAAAGTGCTCTAAATCACTATTAATCAGAGAAATGCGAATTAAGACAACTCAGAGGCACCAGTGCAGGCAGAGGTGTAGACAGAACATGTCAGAAGCTTGGCGGTGACTGAAAGGAAACAGGAATAGTTTTCTTCAGGATGGAGACCTGGGGCAGAGATGGAGAACACGGTCCATGGCTAAAAACACTGGCATTGGGGGGAGAGGAGTCAGAATCAAATCCCAGTTGGACTCCTTAATATCCTGACTACAGCAATTGCGTAACTTAATAAAATATTTCCTTATTTATAAATTAACACAACATAAGGACTTATTCAATAGGCCCTGGATACCTGCACAGATATTCCTTTGCATGCTTGATTTAATAAAGGTCACATGTTAGTCAAACTTCTGATATTAATTTTATAATTTTGTTTCAAAGTTGAGAATTATTATTACAATAATCAGCTGTTTTCCTTGTCATTATTTCTTTTGAGGTTTGCTCACCAAGTGGATGGAAAACAGGCCCATTGTGGACTGAAATCAGCTCCTTGCTGTCCCCGCTTCTATAGGATCAAATCTTGTGCCCAGTGACCTTTCATAGGGAAAGAATAAACAGGACATTTTTCTGGGCCGGATTTCCTGGGGGATTCATGCCGACCTCGGGAGAATTCACCCCTTCCCTCCCCTTCACTTCTTTCGGCTCCTCCTGCCCCTTCGCGAGAGTTAAAGGAGTGTTAAGTGGCTCCTGTCAGGGAAAAGCCAGGAAATCTGGGATTTAAAATGAGCCCAAGTGTAATACCAGGGTTTGGACACCGGATGGCAGGCGAAATGTGTAATATCCGGGCTGGCCACAGGTTGGCGCACTTATTATTGTAATTAAGCTTTTAATGGCAATTAATGCATGAAAAAGCATTAATTTGGCACCTATTTTGTTCCAGGCCCTACATTGAGTTCTGGGAACACGAAAACAAAAAGGAAACAGTCCCTGTTTTCAAGGATTTAGATGTATACATGCACATTTTGTCTAATTGTCTGTGTGTCTCTGTCTCTATATATATCTCTGTCTCTCTGTCTCCTCTCTGTCTCTGTCATTCCCTATCTCTCTGGCTCTCTCTGTATCTCTGGTTCTGTCTTTTTGTCTGTCGTTCTGATTATGTTTTTCTGTCTCCTGTGTCTCAGTCACTGTCTGTATCTCTCTGTCTCTGTCTCTGTCTCTGAATACCTCTGAATCTGTCTCTCTCTATGTCTCTGCTCGTCTCTGTGTCCTCTGGCTTTGTATATCTCTGTTCATCTCTGTCTCTGTGTGTGTCTCTGTATCTCTTTGTCTCTGTTTGTCTCTCTGTATGTGTGTATCTCTGTCTTCTGTATCTCTGACTCTCTGTCTCTCGCTGTCTCTGTCTCTCTCTGTCTATCTCACTCTCTGACTTCTGTCTCTCTGTCTCTATCTCATTGTCTCTGTCAGCCTCTGTTCGTCTCTTTCTCTCTGTATCTCTGTGTTTCTCTGTGTGAGTATCTGTGTCTCTGTTTCTCGTCTCCCAGTCTGTCTCTCTCTGGGTCCTTGTCTCTCTCTCACTCCTTCCTTCCCTCCCTCTCCTCTATTTCTCTCTGGTTCTCTCACTCTCTGTGTGTCTGTCTCTCTGTCTCCCGTTTCTCTCTCTCTCACTGTCTCTGTCCCTGTCTCTCTTTGCCTTTCTTTCTCTCTCTGTCTCTATTTCTGTCTCCTGTCACTTTTTCTCTGTCTCTGTCTCTCTCTGCCTCTGTCAGTGTCTCTATTTCTGTCTCTGACTGTCTCTGTCAGTGTCTCCATTCTGGAGAATGATTTGGAACTAGACTCAAAAAGTTATCAGACTGTGCATACCCTTTGACCCAGCAGTGCTACTACTGGGCTTATACCCCAAAGAGATACTAAAGAAGGGAAAGGGACCTGTATGTGCCAAAATGTTTGTGGCAGCCCTGTTTGTAGTGGCCAGAAGCTGGAAAATGAATGGATGCCCATCAATTGGAGAATGGCTGGGTAAATTGTGGTATATGAATGTTATGGAATATTAGTGTTCGATAAGAAATGAACAGCAGGATGATTTCAGAAAGGCCTGGAGAGACTTACATGAACTGATGCTGAGTGAAATGAGCAGGATCAGGAGATCATTATATACTTCAACAAAAATACTATATGATGATCAATTCTGATCGATGTGGGTCTCTTCAGCAATGGGATGAACTAAATCAGTTCCAATAGAGCAGTAATGAATTGAAGCAGCTACACCCAGTGAAAGAATTTTGGGAAATGAGTATGAATCACTACATAAAAATCCCAATCCCTCTGTTTTTATCCACCTGCATTTTTGATTTCCTTCACAGGTTAATTGTACACTATTTCAAAGTCCCATTCTTTTTGTACAACACAATAACTGTATCGATATGTGTATATACATACACATATATATATATATATATATATATATATATATATATATATATATATATAGTATTTAACATATACTTTAACATATTCAACATGTATTGGTCAACCTGCCATCTGGCCCAGGGGGTGGGGGAAAGGAGGGGAAAATTGGAACAAAATGTTTTGCAATTATCAATGCTGAAAAATTACCCATGCATATAACTTGTAAATAAAAAAAGCTATGAAAAAATATTTGGATAGCTAGAATTCAAACACACACAACCACTTTGGGTGGGATTTGTCATTTGCACTAATAGGGACCTAAATGTATTTTCAAAGGTAAGTGAAAGTTTTAATGCTGCACCAATCAAATTACTTAAGGAATATCTTATAAATCTTGAGAAAATAATGATCAAATTAATTTGGAAAAACAGAAGTTAATAAATAAAGGGAAATGTTTAAAAGAGTGAGGGATGTATACACCATGAACAAAATCCAAGAGCAAGAGATACAAAGAGAAATTCCATTCAAAATAACTGTTGATAGCATAAAATATTTGGGAATCTACCTACCAAAGGAAAGTCAGGAATTATTTGAGCAAAATTACAAAAAAGTTTCCACACAAATAAAGTCAGACTTAAATAATTGGAAAAATATTAAGTGCTCTTGGATAGGCCAAGCGAATATAAAAAAGATGACAATACTCCCTAAACTAATCTATTTATTTAGTGCTATACCAATCAGACTTCCAAGAAAATATTTTAATGATTTAGAAAAAATAACAACAAAATTCATATGGAACAATAAAAAGTTGAGAATCTTAAGGGAATTAATGAAAAAAAAATCAAATGAAGGTGGTCTAGCTATACCTGATCTAAAATTATATTATAAAGCAGCAGTCACCAAAACCATTTGATATTGGCTAAGAAATAGATTAGTTGATCAGTGGAAAAGGTTAGGTTCACAGGACAGAATAGTCAACTATAACAATCTAGTGCTTGACAAACCCAAAGATTCTAACTTTTGGGATAAGATTTCATTATTTGATAAAAACTGCTGGGATAACTGGAAATTAGTATGGCAGAAATTAGGCATGGACCCACACTTAACACCATATACCAAGATAAGATCAAAATGGGTCCATGATCTAGGCATAAAGAACGAGATTATAAATAATTTAGAGGAACATAGAATAGTTTATCTCTCAGACTTGTGGAGGAGAAAGAAATTTGTGACCAAAGATGAACTAGAGACCATTACTGATCACAAAATAGAAAATTTTGATTATATCAAATTAAATAGCCTTTGTACAAACAAAACGAATGCAAACAAGATTAGTAGGGAAGCAACAAACTGGGAAAACATCTTCACAGTTAAAGGTTCTGATAAAGGCCTCATTTCCAAAATATATAGAGAACTGACTCAAATTTATAAGAAATCAAGCCATTCTCCAATTGATAAATGGTCAAAGGATATGAACAATTTTCAGATGATGAAATTGAAACTATTACCACTCATATGAAAGAGTGTTCCAAATCACTATTGATCAGAGAAATGCAAATTAAGACAACTCTGAGATATCACTACACACCTGTCAGATTGGCTAAGATGACAGGAAAAAATAATGATGAATGTTGGAGGGGATGTGGGAAAACGGGGACACTGATGCATTGTTGGTGGAACTGTGAACGAATCCAACCATTCTGGAGAGCAATCTGGAATTATGCCCAAAAAGTTATCAAACTGTGCATACCCTTTGATCCAGCAGTGTTTCTATTGGGCTTATACCCCAAAGAGATACTAAAAAATGGAAAGGGACCTGTATGTGCCAATATGTTTGTGGCAGCCCTGTTTGTAGTGGCTAGAAACTGGAAAATGAATGGATGCCCATCAATTGGAGAATGGCTGGGTAAATTGTGGTATATGAATGTTATGGAATATTATTGCTGTGTAAGGAATGACCAGTGGGATGAATACAGAGAGGCTTGGAGAGACCTACATGGACTGATGCTAAGTGAGATGAGCAGAACCAGGAGATCATTATACACTTCGACAACGATATTGTATGAGGATGTATTCTGATGGAAGTGGATTTCTATGACAAAGAGACCTGAGTTTCAATAGATAAATGATGGACAGAAACAGCTACACCCAAAGAAGGAACACTGGGAAACGAATGTGAACTATTTGCATTTTTGATTTTCTTCCCGAGTTATTTTTACCCTCTGAATCCAATTCTCCCTGTGCAACAGGAAAACTGTTTGGTTCTGCAAATATGTATTGTATCTAGGATATACTGCAACATATTTAACATATATAGGACTGCTTGCCATCTTGGGGGGGGGGGTGAAGGGAGGGAGGGGAAAAAACGAAACATAAGCGAGTGCAAGGGATAATGTTGTAAAAAATTACCCTGGCATGGATTCTGTCAATACAAAGTTATTAAATAAAATAAAATTAAAAAAAATAAAAGAGTGAGGGATGAAGGGAGACAGCAGTTCTAGGCCTGAAACAATTGTTATAAAACAGCAGTCATCAAAACACTCTGGGATTGATTTAAAAATAGAGAGGCAGCAGGTCTATGGAGAAGGAAGGAAGTAGTGGCCAAAGGAGAACTGGAGCACATGATGAAATGTAGAATGTTAATTTTGGTTATAATAAGTTAAAAAGGTTGGGCACAAACAAAATCAATGCAGGCAAGATTAGAAGGGAAGCAGCAAACTGAGGGAAATTTGCATGCAGGGGTTCAAATAAAGGCCTCATTGTTAATTATATAGAAAATGGACTCCAATTTATAAGAACGCAAGCCATTCTCCAATTGATACATGGTCAAAGAACATGAACAATTTTCAGATGAAGAAACTAAAACCATTTCTAGTCATATGAAAAATGTTCTAATTCATTATTGATCAGAGAAATGCGAATTAACACAACTCGGAGGCACCGGTGCAGGAAGGAGGTGGAGACAGAAGCTTGGCAGTGACTGAAAGGAAACAGGAGCAGCTTTATTCAGCATGGAGAGCTGGGACAGAGATGGAGAACACGGTTCATTGTTAAAAACACTGGCATTGGGGGGAGAGGAGTCAGAATCAAATCCCAGTTGGACTCCTTAATACCCTGACTACAGCAGTCGCGTAACTTAATAAAATATTTGCTTATTTATAAATTAACACAACATAAGGACTTATTCAATAGGCCCTGGATACCTGCACAGATATTCCTTTGCAGGCCTGATTTAATAAAGGTCACATGTTAGTCAAACTTCTGATATTTATTTTATAATTTTGTTTCAAAGTTGAGAATTATTATTAAAATAATCAGCTGTTTTCCTAGTAATTATTTCTTTTGAGTTTTGCTCACCAAGTGGATGGAAAACAGGCCCATTGTGGACTGAAATCAGCTCGGTGCTGTCCCTGCTTCTATGGGATCAAATCTTGTGTCCAGTGACCTTTCATAGGGAAAGAATAAACAGGACACTTTTCAGGGCCGGATTTCCTTTGGATTCATGCCGACCTCGGGAGAATTCATCCCTTCCCTTCCCTTCCCTTCTTTCGGCCCCTCCTGCCCCTTCACGTGGGTTAAAGGAGTGTAAAGTGGCTCCTGTCAGGGAAAAACCAGGAAATCTGGGATT
Source organism: Antechinus flavipes (assembly GCF_016432865.1). Taxonomy (NCBI): domain Eukaryota; kingdom Metazoa; phylum Chordata; class Mammalia; order Dasyuromorphia; family Dasyuridae; genus Antechinus; species Antechinus flavipes. The sequence goes on along the minus strand of NC_067404.1, from coordinate 56,560,313 downwards.
TAAAATAGAGCCAAAGTGTAATACCAGGGTTTGGACACCGGATGGCAGGCGAAATGTGTAATATCCGAGCTGGCCACAGGTCGGCGCACTTATTATTGAAATTAAGCTTTTAATGGTAATTAAAGCATGAAAAAGTACAAATTTGGCACCTATTATTTGCCAGGCTCTACATTGAGTGCTGGGGACACAAAGACAAAAAGGAAACAGTCCCTGTTTCCAGGGATTTGATATATAAATGTATATTTTCTCTAATTATCTGCCTGACTTTCTGTTTGTGTGTGCATCTCTGTTTGTGTCTGTGTGTGCCTCTTTTTATCTGTCTTTTCTCTCTCTCTCTCTCTCTTTCTCTCTCTCTCTCTCTCTCTCTCTGGCTCTGGCTCTCTCTGTCTCTCCATCTCTCCGTCTCTCTGTCTCTCTGTCTGCCTTTCTCAGTGTCTCTATATCTCTCTATTGGTCTATATTTTTCTCTGTCTCAGTTTTTCTGTCTCTTTGTGTCTGTGTCTCTCTGTCAGTCCCTTTTCTCTCTCGTTTCTCTTTTTCTTTTTCTGGCTCTCTCTCTCTATCTCTCTCTCTCTCTCTCTATTTGTATTTGTGTATCTGTGTCTCTGTCTCCTGTCTCCTGTCTCTCTCTCTCTTTTTCTCTGTCTCTGTCTGCCTCTGTCTTGGTCTCTGTATCTCTCTATCGATCTATCTGCCTTCTGTCTCTTTGTCTTTCTCCCTTTGTCTCTGTCTCTGTCTGTGTTTGCATCTGTCACTCTGTCTCTCTCTTTATGATTTTGTCTCTGTCTCTGTGTGTGTCTCTATCTCTCTTTGTTTCTCTATCTCTGGCTTTCTCTTTCTCTTTGTGTCTCTCTGTCTCTTCTAATCTTTCTCTCTTTCTTTCTCTCGTCTCTGTCTTCCTCTGTCTTTGTCTCTGTCTCTGTCTGCCTTTGTCTGTGTCTCTTGTTTCTCTGTCTCTGTCTCTTTCTCTCTAACTCTCCTCTCTGTCTGTCTGTCTGTCTGTCTCTTTCTGTCTCTGTCTCTCTGTCTGTTTATTTGCCTGTATGTCTGTCTCGCTGTCTTCCATCTCCTGTCTCTCAGTTTCTGTCTGTCTCTGTCTCTCTCAAGAAACAAAAATAAATCACTGTCTGTTGGAATACACGGGACCCACCCGGCAGTGGCCCAATCCGACCCAGAAGGGATCTTCTCTGTGAGGCGAGGACACAAGGACACCAAGAGGCCGATGCTGTTCTCTGCCCTCTGACTGAGAGGCCGTTGCTTATTATTGTGATTAAGCTTTTAATTGGCAATTAATGCATGAGAAAGTATTAATTTGGCACCTATCATTTGCTAGGCCCTACCATGAGTGCTGGGAACACAAAGACAAAAATGAAACATTCCCTGTTTTCAAAGATTTGATAAATAAATGCATATTATCTTTATTTATCTGTCTGCCTCTGCCTGTGTGTCTCTGTATTTGTCTGTCTCTCTGTCTCTAACACTGTCTGTGTTTCTCTCTGTTTCTGTCTGTATGTCTCTGTGTGTCTAAATGCCACTGAATCTGTGTCTTTGTGTCTCTCTTTTTCTCTGTGTGCTTCTGTCTCTGTCTCCGTCTCTGTGTGTGTGTGTGTCTCTCTGTGTCTCTCACTCTTACTTTCTCTTTCTCTATTTCTGTCTCTTTACAAAAGCTCAGCACAAAGGGTATTTTCACTTTTTGTATGTGGAACAAGGAAATAAACCAATGCAGAATGGTTCATTAAGTGCCTCCTATGTGCCGAGAAGGAAAGGGAGAGTAGGAGAGAGAGCTGGCCCTGAAGACAGAGGGCCCTGGGTTCCGGTCCCGTCTCTGACTCCCTCTGTGGCCCCGGACAACCCTCAGCCTTTCAGGGCTCCAGGAAACTACACAGGCCGTTCCAGAAGTCTCGGGGCATCTGAAGAAATTAAAACCGGAAACGGCCCCTGCTCTTCGTGCATAGAAAGATACCCCGCAGAGGGGGCGGCTTGCCCTGGGAGACAGATTCTGCCATTGGGGTGAGCCCTGTCCAAGGCAATCTCGGGCCTGGTAAATATCCCCACAGCCGGACGCTGAGGATCCGGATCAGAGAAGGAGAACAACGTCTCCTTAGAGGGTGGGATGCTGGGAGCAAGTTCATATTCCTCGCCTCCCTCGCCCGGCCTCCCGGACACAGGAGGCCCCGTGGCAGCTTCCTGGCTCAGACGGGTTATCCAGGCCCAGCCGCTGAGGTCTCCAGAGCCCCTGGGAGTCCTCTGCTGGAAATCCCTGACAGATCTGTCACCTCTGGGAGGTCCGGCCTCCATTCCCGGGCAGGAAGGCATTTTACAGAGGGAGACAGAGGGGACAGAAAGGGACTGGCCCCAGGATGCACCAGGCCTGGAGCTGGAGAGCTCCCACGGGGGCCGGGGAGGTCAGCTACCTCATCTGAAAGAGGAGGACACTGGTGTCCAGGGAAGGTCACTGACTTCCTGGCAGTGACGCGGATGGGGACAGAGACCACGTGTGAACCCCCCAACCTCTAACTCCCAATATTGTGTCCATCCCACAGTGCCCACCCCCTGCCCCTGCCCTCCCTGAGCCCCCTCAGTCTGTCCTTGTGCAGAATGTTGTTTGTAAGGGGCATTTTCTCACCTGCTGAAGTGGTCTATGTTGGCACAGAGGTGAGGAAAAATGGGGAGGAGAAGCGGGGAGCAAGCCCCTTTTGCTCCAGGAGCTGAGATTGATTACCTGGGAGGAGGCGGCTCAGTGCTGCTGTCCCAGGCTCCCCCTCTTCTCCCCCCACCCCCACAGAGGGCTCATCAAGGGGCTGCTTCTCTGGTAACATCAGCTGATACTTTACAGAGTCTAAATCTGGCCTAGACCCGTGCTGGACAGGCGGCACATGGGGACCCCGCAGATGGTGCTCCCCCCTAAAGTGAATTAATATAAAACCTAAGAAATAAGAAACATCAAGGACTGTTCCTCAGCTACTCAGCCCTTCCTTACATTTTTGAGCCCCAAACCTCATTTCCTTGTTGGCTCAGCTCTTCCTCGGATACAAACGTCTGTGTGATTTTTGTTTATTTGATTCTCCAATACAAGAAAATGTTTGGGCCTTCAGTCCCTACATCGAAGACAAAGGCTTTTTTTGCTTGTTGTGGGGGTTTTGTACAATGTCTCTCTATGAAAAAATCTTCAAACACAAACTTAACTTTAGAACATGACACTTTGGCTGAAATTCCTAAATATCGCAGATTCACGATCAATGGTTTTGTGGGGTTTGGAGAGAGGAAATCAGACAATGGCATCGTGCTCAGCGTTCGTTGTCATTGTGTTCACACAGCACAGCAGAACTATGAAAAATGAGAATCCCCCCCCCCAAGTGGTCGTGAGTTGGATTCAGATTTTATGGACAATTTGTTCGTTTGCTCTTTGATTATTTGACTTGGGACTCTGATCTCTCTCTCTCTCTCTCTCTCTCTCTCTCTCTCTCTCTCTCTCTCTGTCTCTCTGTCTCTCTCTCTCTGTCTCTCTCTAAAATGGGGCGGGGCTAAGAAAGAAATGCTATATTTATGTCACATTCTTGCAGATTGAATCTAGTCCAAGATCATGAGGACAATACGCTACTTTGTTACCTGAGTCCCCCTTTGTGTCTTACAGGAGTATTATCAAATCTAGAGAGTGAATCAAAAGAAAAAAGAAACTATGGGTAAAATGCAACTGAATTCATGGTAGCTCAACTTTTGTTGTTTCCTCTTCCCATAGATCCACGTTATTTTATTCGGATCCCATTGCTAGCTGTTAAGAGGACTGTGCCCTCCCCTTTCCCATTGTATTCCAGGATCTTCTCTCGAGATGAACCAGAACTTCTAATCTATAGCTTTGGCCAGGGTATAAAGACGGTTTGTGTGACCTCATCCTTACAGAAGCCTTCAATAATCTTTGGTGAGGGCGTGAGGATTGTATTTAACCTGCTGATATTTGTCCCGGCCCACCTTGTCCTGTAAATGCTTTTCCCCCTGTCCTTTCCGTACAGGCCGGAGGTAACCATGTCACAGGCAGAAATCCCCAGAATTCAGTGCATGCTGACTCGCATCTACATGGAACTTTGTATTTGGGGGAAATTTTTTCCCTTAAAATTAAAAAAAATATATTTTGGAAAGTAACCATGTGAGATGAGAGCTAGGAGACAGCAGAATCTCACAGACACACCCTAACCTTGGAGGCAGGAAGACTTGGGTTCGACTCCTTCCTCAGATATTTCCCAGCTTCATTATCTCAGGCAAATCTCTCCATCTCCCTTGGTCTCTGGCATATGAAGGATTTCGACGAATGGCCTCCATTATTTCCTCTGGGACTAAGTCTGTCTCTAGGATCCCCATTTAGTCACATGGAAGCCCTAAGAGGTGACTGGGGGAGAGGGAAATGAGGCAGGAGGTGTAGACTGCACATGAGCGAAGCTGGGCAGGGACTGAAAGGAAACGGGAGCAGCTTTGTTCAGGATGGAGAGCTGGGGCAGAGATGGAGAACACGGTCCATGTTTAAAAACACTGGCATTGGGGTGAAAGGAGCTGGACTCAAATCTCACCTGGACTACCTAATACACTGACTATGCAGTAGTCACCTTGATATGAGTGAACTATGTATAACCCTCATGAACTCTGTAAAAATTGTGTAAAATCACAAAAACCACGTCCCTCTTTGATCTATACTCTCCAAATGGTCCTATGTCCTCTCAGAGTGCGATAATTCATCCCATTCAAGAGCAAAACAAACTCCTATGGATCTTTGGGGAAGTCACAGTCTCAGGAAAATCTTCACATTCAATTGAGAATTATCCAACTTCCCCTAGACTTACCAATAAAATGGGTCTTCTGGAAACGTATTCTTTACAGATTTCTCTCCATTGAGAAAATGTGCCCGTCCAGAGAATGGCTCTCAGTGTTTTTCGATAAACCTTCCCATTTTTGCCACGGCCTCTGGGGTCAGCGAATTCTTTTGCTTCCGAACCTGCATCTCCGAGCAGCAGGAACATCACTTGCTCCTTCCCGCGCCTCATCAGCCTCACTGAATAAAATATCAGTGTGTTTATAAAATAATAATATAATAAGCCCTGGATACGGACAGAGATTCCTCTGCAGGCCTAAGTTAATAAAGGTCCCATTAGTCACATATCTTATATTATTATTATTTTTTAATATTTTTTTATAATAACTTTATATAGATAGAATCCATGCCAGGGTAACTTTTTTACAACATTATCCCTAGTACTCGCTTCTGTTCCGATTTTTCCCCTCCCTCCCTCCACCCCCTCCCCTAGATGGCAAGCAGTCCTATATATGTTAGATATGTTGCAGTATATCCTAGATACAATATATGTTTGCAGAACCGAGCAGTTCTCTTGTTGCACAGGGAGAATTGGATTCAGAAGGTAAAAACAACTCGGAAAGAAAATCAAAAATGCAAATAGTTCACATTCGTTTCCCAGTGTTCCTTCTTTGGGTGTAGCTGTTTCTGTCCATCATTTATCAATTGAAACTGAGTCTTTGTCAAAGAAATCCACTTCCATTAGAATACATCCTCATACAATACCGTTGTTGAAATGTAAAGTGATCTCCTGGTTCTGCTCATTTCACTTAGCATCAGTCCATGTAAGTCTCGCCAAGCCTCTCTGTATTCATCCTGCTGGTCATTTCTTACAGAACAATAATATTCCATAACATTCATATACCACAATTTACCCAGCCATTCGCCAATTGATGGGCATCCATTCAATTTCCAGTTTCTAGCCACTACAAACAGGGCTGCCACAAACATTTTGGCACACCTTTCCCTTCTTTAGTATTTCTTTAGGATATAAGCCCAATAGAAACACTGCTGGATCAAAGGGTATGCACAATTTGGTAACTTTTTGGGCATAATTCCAGATTGCTCTCCAGAATGGTTGGATTCGTTCACAGTTCCACCAACAATGCATCAGTGTCCCCGTTTTCCCGCATCCCCTCCAACATTCATCTTTATTTTTTCCTGTCATCTTAGCCAATCTGACAGGTGTGTAGTGGTATCTCAGAGTTGTCTTAATTTGCATTTCTCTGATCAATAATGATTTGGAACACTTTCATATGAGTGGTAATAGTTTCAATTTCATCATCTGAAAATTGTTCATATCCCTTGACCATTTATCAATTGGAGAATGGCTTGGTTTTTTATAAATTTGAGTCAGTTCTCTATATATTTTGGAAATGAGGCCTTTATCAGAACCTTTAACTGTGAAGATGTTTTCCCAGTTTGTTGTAATGACCGCGTATTTAAAATCAGCCGGCGTCAGGAACTCAGGTTAAGGGAAAAATCTTCAGTCTTTATTGAAGTGAAGAGGTGAAAAAAGATTGCGATAGCAATATGGGCAAGAAGGATTGCGATAGCAATATGGGCAGCTGCGACAGGAAGACAGCTAGCAGAGCGAGAGAGTGAGAGAGCCCTGAGCTCTCCTCCCCTTCCTTTTTCCCTCCCCTGCCTCCACCCACCAGAATCGTCATTTCCTATACAACACATCAGGACTTGCACAAAGAGTGGGTGGGGGCCATTCTTTCTCCAAGCTTATATATTAATAGAGTATGGTCCAATTACTATTTAGCCTCATGTACTTGGGACCTCAGTGCATCAACTCAAGCCTCAGCCCATTACATCTCCCGCTTTCTTTTGTTTTAGAACACAGGTGGTCATGCCATCCCTGACTCCTCAGGGAGGTCAGAGCCCCCAAGGAGAGGTGATCACACCCTCCCTGACTTCTCAGGAAAGGAGGTGAAAGCACCGAAAAGGAGGTGATCACAACTCCCCTGACATCTCAGGAAGGGAGATGAAAAGCACCAAAGGGAAGTGGGGGTTGCTAGCAGGTTTCTGGGCTGAAGGATCTTATTATGCACAAACCCATCAGCATGGGAAGTATTACACAAGCACATAGCAACAACGCAGAGGCTATTAGTGATGACTCTCCCCACAGTCAGTGCAGGCTTGATGTGGTGTGACAAATATGAATTATACACCCAAGTAATGGTATAATAAACAATATAAATCAACATTGTATTGTAAAAGATTGCCAGAAGTCCTAGAAGGAGAGTATGTAAACAGCAGCCACACATGCACCTACTTCAGCAGCCAGAGATAGTCCAAAACCAATCTATTGTCCATTGCTTCACATATCAGGGAATCCAATGATCCCCCCAAGTTGTTGAAGTCCTGCAAAAGTCTTTTTATGTCTTAGGGAATCCAATGATTCCAGCAGATTTTGAAGTCCTGTAACAGTCTTATCATTTCTCAGAAAATCCAATGATTCCTGAGGGCTTTCAAGTCTTATGTCTCAAAAATCCAATGATTCCTGAGGGATTTAAAGTCCTACAACAATCTAATGTCTCAGAGAATCCAATGATTTCTGAGGGTTTTGAAGTCCAATGATTTTCTATGTCCATGAGTCAAATGCCATAACTGCCACACTCTTTCAATGGTGAGCACAATCAGCAACAGAACCACCCGATGTTTCTTGGGTCTTCTCCTTCGTTTCAAGGGTCTGCTCCGTCTCTCTGCGATGGACAAGGCGAATACGGCTCGTTGGCACCCATCTGATTCCTTCTCCACGTAGAGATACAAGTACACCCTCTCCCCCAAGCAGTTAGTCTATCTGGTCCCTTCCATTCACCACTTTCTGGGTCTGTACACATCACCTGGCGATTATCTAAAGATAGTGGAGCTGCTCGCACTGGACACTGCCCTTCCGGTAGGTTATAAAACCTGTCTGCCGGAGCCAGTGCATCTTTGTCAAAAATCAAGAAGTTAATAGTATAAAGAGCTAGATTTAGAAGCTCTCTAGGGTTACCTGTGGCTCCCCCCTTCTTTTGTTTTTGGAGCAGCGTCTTAATGTCTCTGTTTCTCCTCTCTACTATTGCCTGTCCTTGAGGATTAAAGGGTATGCCAGTGGTGTGTAAAATCTTATACTGTGCACAAAGTGTGCAAAATGTTTGGAGGTGTATGCAGGACCATTGTCTGTTTTTATTGCTTGTGGCACACCCATAATGGCAAATGCTTGCGTGAGGAATTCAGTGACCACTCGGGCTGTCTCTTTTGCTGCTGGTATGGCAAAAGTGAATCCTGAAAAGGTGTCTACCACAACATGGATAAAAGACAGACGACCGAAAGATTTATAATGGGTCACATCCATTTGCCAGATTTCATTGGGTCTCAAACCACGAGGGTTCTTCCCTGGAGGCAGTGTAGGAGCGTGGAAGGGAAGGCAAGCTGTACAGCTTTTTACTATGCTCCTAGCTTCCTCTTTTGTAATCCCAAATTGTAAACGCAAAGTTCGAGCAGCCTGATGGTACTTAGAATGGGATTCCTGGGCCTCCTGAAATAAAGGTGTACTGGCTAACATAGTTAAAAGGCTATCTGTCTCTGAATTCCCATCAAAAATAGGACCTGGAAGTCCACTGTGTGAGTGAAAGATATAAATCTTTCCTGGATGTTTTCTCACTTGCTCCTGAAGTTCCTTAAAGAGCTGATATATATTAGAAGCTGCAAATTTTATTTGGGCTGTGGCAATTCTTTGTACCACACCTACTGAATAGCCTGAATCAGAGATTATATTTATGTCTCCTGGGTAATAAGTGAGAGCTAACATGATCGCATATAATTCGTTGTGCTGAGTGGACTGAAAAGGAGTTCTGACTACTCTCTTTATCGTTAAGTCATGAGAGTTTACAGCACAAATATTGTGTTTGGATGCATCTGTAAAGATAGTTGGTCCTTTAAGAGGAACTTTAGAAACTTTTTCTTCAAGAATCCATCGCCAATTATGTAAAAGTCTGGTTATCTTTAATGGAGACCCGTGTGTAAAATTTGGAGCCATGGTTAATAAAATTTGCCACTCTGGGATGGTCTCACAACACACATTAATTTGTGTATTGGTGTAAAAGGTGTGTATCTTATCAGGTCTTGCCCCAGATAATTGTACTGCTTACTTAATGGCCTTTAACAAAATTCTAGCCACAAGCACTGGGTAAGGAGTAAGGCTTTGTTCTGGTTGTGCCAGGAGGTTCACCCACTCTATCACACTGTCTCCTTGATGAAGGACTGCTGTGGGTGCCTCTTGTGTGGCAAAAACTGATATTTCCAAGGGTTTTTGAGTGACTCTTTCAACCACATTGGATAAAGCCAGTTGAACTTCTCTCAAAGCCTCTTGAGCTTCTTTTGTAAGCTGGCGTGGTGAATTTAAAGCACTGTCTCCCCTTAAAATATCATATAATAGTTGTAACTGATAGGTAGTCAAGCCTAACACTGATCGCATCCATTGGATATCTCCTATCAATTTCTGAAAATCATTTAAGGTGTTTAGCTTCTCTGTTCTTAAGGACAGTTTTTGTACTGTAAGCACCTTAGGGTATACTTCATATCCTAAATATTGAAAAGGGGCATGTCTTTGAATTTTCTCTTCAGCTATGTATAATTTGTAGTATCTAAGTGTTTCTATCGTCTTTTGTAGACATGCTTCTAGCATTTGTTCCTCAGGTGCACATCCCAATATATCATCCATATAATGTAATAGCATAACTTTTGGAAATGCTTTTCTTATTGGAGCAAGAGCAGCAGCAACATACATTTGACACATAGTGGGGCTGTTTTTCATTCCCTGTGGCAAAACTGTCCATTCATATCTTTTATAAGGCTCAGCTAAGTTAATGCTGGGCACTGAAAAGGAAAATCTTTTCATATCCTCCTTATCCAGAGGGATAGAATAGAAACAATCCTTAATATTGATGACCCAAAGAGGCCACTCTCTAGGCAACTGAGTAGGAGATGGAAGTCCAGGCTGAAGAGTTCCCATAGTTTCCCTCTGTTCATTCACTTTTCTTAAATCAGTGAGCATCCTCCATTTTCCCGATTTCTTTTTTACAACAAACACTGGGGAATTCCAAGGACTTAGAGAAAGTTGTAAATGCCCTTGTTCAAGCTGCTCCTGTACTATATCTAATAAGGCCTGAATTTTATCGCTACCTAAGGGCCACTGTTCTATCCACACTGGTGTATCAGTTTTCCATTGGATAGGAACAGGTGAAAGTGTTGGGAGGCCTTCAACAGCAGCCCTGCTTGAAAAACCAAAGTACTCCTTTTTAACCCTAATTGTTGTAAAACGTCTCTTCCCCACAGATTGATGGGGATTTTTTCAACTATAAAAGGAGTAAAAACTCCTGTTTTGCCTTCAAAAGTCCATCTCATAGGGGCAGCATTAACTTCAGCTGCTATTGATCCTCCTACTCCAGACATGTAGGTATCTGCTTTAATCTTTGGCCAGTGACTGGGCCAACTGGCACCTCTAATAACTGTATGATCTGCACCTGTGTCTACCAATCCTTCCAATGGTAGGCCATTTATATAGATCGTGAGCATAGGTCGGTCAGCTGTTACAGCTGCTGTTCAGTATATTCCTGGATTTTGTGGTCTGGAGTCATAATCTGGGTGACTATCACCAGGTTGCTTATTAGGATTCTGTATGAGTAAACCTGATGCTACTACTTCTCCTGGGTGATAAGTCACACATTGTCTACCTGTATTAGTGACTGGGATATTATCCACACATTCCCCAGTTTCCCACATCAGTGTGTGGATGGACACTGTTTTGTACGTACAAAAAGGAGGTGAAATGGTCAAGCCTACTGTGCCTGGAGGTAAGGGATCCATAGGCTGGAGAGGAACAGATTTCACCTTTCCAGGGGGTATCTTAGTTGTCCCAGCTACATACAGCTCTATTCTCCCTAATTGTAATTCCTTTCTCCCATCAGGTTGCTTCCTGGCTGGTTGACTGTGTAATCCCCCTCTCCCATCATATGGCTTTCTGGCTTATTGGTCATGTCTGGGTACTGGACTTCTAGACACTCTCTGGGTGCACCATTGGCTGCCATCATGCCCCAAGTGTTTTTTGCCTTGGGCCCTGGGGCTGGGCCCCTCATCCTGTTTCCCTGAATCTGTCTACATTCTGAGGCCCAATGGAATCCTCTCTTGCATTTTGGACATGGAGTATTGCGTCTTGTTCTCCCACCCTGTTTTCCCATTCTATCTCTATACCAACATTGAGCTTTCAGACGTCCTACTTTTCCACACTGAAAGCATCTACGAGTCTCTCTGAAAGTCCCTTTCCAGGAGGGACCCTGTCTTCCCATGTTGGGATCTTGGGAAGTCTGCATCATAGCCTGGCTATAAAAGGCACAGCATCTTATGAGCTCCTCTAAAGGAGCATCCTTGTACAGTCCTAGTATAATTCTTCTGCGAACCTCATTAGCATTTTCCTTAGCAAGTTGCCTTATCAAAATGTCTGTTATTGCATTTTCTCCATTTGTTCTTGTGGTAGCTGTCTGCAAGCGTCCCACAAAGTCAGCAAAGGGTTCATTTGGCCCTTGTGTTATTTTTGTAAAGGCCCCACCCTTTTCATCTTTATTGTGGAGAGCATTAGCAGCAATTTGCCGATATGCTGCTACAGAATAATTAATTTGTACTGCGACATCTGCATAAGGACCTACACCTGTTAGTAGGTCACAGGTGATTGCAGTATGAACTCCACTTTGACTATTTTGTTGGGCTTGTATCCTACAGAGCTCACTATATTCAGAAAGCCACAAGTAGTTTTGTTCAGGTTCTAGGCATAACCTTGCTATAGATTTCCAGTCATTAGGGGTCAAGATTTCAAAAGACAAATTTTGTAATAGCATCTTAACATAAGCTGATGTAGCCCCATAAAGAGTGCAAGCTTTTTTCAGGTCTTTTTTCAGGTCTTTGAGGATTTCTGTATCAAAAGGTGAGTATCTTCTACTTTCTTGACCTGAAGAATTAAACTGTTGAATTACAGGAAAAATGTGGTGTTCAAATTCTGATACATTTTTCCCTTCTTCTTTGGCCTTAATTAGTCCCTTTTGCAATCTACTTATAGGAGCAGCTGGATGCTGGGGGGAGGTGCTGGATGCTGGGGAGGAGGTGCTGGTGCTGTCACTGCCCCCCCCCCACTAGCCCTCCTCCCTCCATCCCGGAGGGTGGAGTTGATGGAGGAGAGTCAATTACCTGCTCCTTAGGTGGGGCTGAAGCTGCCTCAGATTCACCCCGCCCTTGAGCCTCACTTAAGTCTCCATGCCCTGTGGGGATATGGCCATTAATCTGTTCTTTGTCTTCCTCCTTTATCTCAGGCTTCCCCATTTGGCTACTCCTAGAATTTTTACCTTTTCTCCTAGGACTTATACAGTATCTTAAGGCCAACTGTATCATATTGTATAAATAGAATGCCTCCATGGAAACTGAATGAGGACCGTTTTCATTGTTATATGTGGATAGCTGTTGACCAACCAATGCCCAGTTATCTAGAGAGATTTGCTCTTCCTCTAAGAACCAAGGGGAGGTGTGTTTTAATGTACCCAGAAGTCTAGCTGCTTGTTCCCAAGTTATAAGTAGCCCTTGATCTTCTATCAGCTTAAGCAGGCTTTCTATAGCACCACTCCTGGGTGGAGCTGGGGTTAGGGGGTTGGGGTGGGGGATGGAGAATCTTTACTTAGCATCTGTCCCATTTCAGCCAAAAAAAGTTACTAATTTCGTCTTTAAGAAAATAAGTTCCCTGTTTGTCTTATACTCACCTAAGTTCCTGGTCACTGGAGACTTCTTCAGTGAAAGTAGGGTCCTTGGTTCCCACGCTTGGGCGCCAATTGTAATGACCACGTATTTAAAATCAGCCGGAGTCAGGAACTCAGGTTAAGGGAAAAATCTTCAGTCTTTATTGAAGTGAAGAGGTGAAAAAAGATTGTGATAGCAATATGGGCAAGAAAGATTGCGATAGCAATATGGGAACCTGCGACAGGAAGCCAGCTAGCAGAGCGAGAGAGTAAGAGAGCCCTGAGCTCTCCTCCCCTTTTTTTCCCCTCCCCTGCCTCCACCCACCAGAATCATCATTTCCTATACAACACATCAGGACTTGCACAAAGAGTGGGTGGGGGCCATTCTTTCTCCAAGCTTATATATTAATAGAGTATGGTCCAATTACTATTTAGCCTCATGTGCTTGGGACCTCAGTGCATCAACTCAAGCCTCAGCCCATTACAGTTTATTGCTTCCCTTCTAATCTTGTTTGCATTAGTTTTGTTTGTAAAAAGGCTTTTTCATTTGATATAATCAAAATTTTCTATTTTGTGATCGGTAATAGGCTCTAGTTCATCTTTGGTCACAAATTTCTTTCTCCTCCACAAGTCTGAGAGATAAACTATCCTATGTTCCTCTAATTTATTTATAATCTCGTTCTTTATGCCTAGGTCATAGACCCATTTTGATCTTATCTTGATATATAGTGTTAAGTGTGGGTCCATGCCTAATTTCTGCCATACTAATTTCCAGTTATCCCAGGAGTTTTTATCAAATAATGAATTCTTATCCCAAAAGTTAGGTTCTTTGGGTTTGTCAAACACTAGATAGCTATAGTTGACTATTCTGTCTTGTGAACCTAACCTTTTCCATTGGTCAACTAATCTATTTCTTAGCCAATACCAAATGCTGAGGATTTATGGGGATTTATTTTGTGTCCAGCTACTTTGCTAAAATTGTGAATTATTTCTAATAGCTTTTTAGTAGAATCTCTGGGGTTTTCTAAGTATACCATCATATCATCTGCAAAGAGTGATAGTTTGGTTTCCTCATTGCCTACTCTAATACCTTTAATATCTTTCTCGACTCTTATTGCAGAGGCTAGTGTTTCTAATACGATATTTAATAATGGTGATAGTGGGCAACCTTGCTTCACTCCAGATCTTACTGGGAAAGGTTCCAGTTTTTCCCCATTGCATATGATGCTTACTGAAGGTTTTAAATATATGCTCCTAACTATTTTAAGGAAAAGTCCATTTATTCCTATGCTCTCAAGTGTTTTTATTAGGAATGGATGTTGGATTTTATCAAATGCTTTTTCTGCATCTATTGAGATGATCATATGGTTTTTGTTTGGTTGGTTATTGATATAGTCAATTATGCTAATAGTTTTCCTAATATTGAACCAGCCCTGCATTCCTGGTATAAATCCTACTTGGTCATAGTGTATTATCCTGGGGATGATTTTCTGTAATCTTTTTGCTAATATTTTATTTAAGATTTTAGCATCAATATTCATTAGGGAGATTGGTCTATAATTTTCTTTCTCTGTTTTCAACCTACCTGGTTTAGGTATCTGTACCATGTCTGTGTCATAAAAGGAGTTTGGTAGGACTCCTTCAATCCCTATTTTTTTCAAATAGTTTATTTAGCATTGGAGTTTATTGTTCTTTAAATGTTTTGTAGAATTCACATGTAAATCCATCTGGTCCTGGGGATTTTTTCTTAGGGAGTTGATTGATAGTTTGTTCTTTTTCTTTTTCTGAGATGGGACTGTTTAGGATATTTACTTCTTCCTCTGTTAGTTTGGGCAAGCTATATTTTTGGAGGTATTCTTCTTTTTCATTTAATTTGTCAAATTTATTGGCATACAGTTGGGCAAAGTAACTCCTAATTATTGCTCTAATTTCCTCTTTGTTAGTGGCGAGTTCTCCCTTTTCATTTTTAAGACTGACAATTTGATTTTCCTCTTTCCTTTTTTAAATCAGATTTACTAAGGGTTTGTCTATTTTGTTGGTTTTTTCATAGAACCAACTCTTAGTTTTATTAATTAATTCAATAGTTTTTTACTTTCAATTTTTTTGATCTCTCCTTTTATTTTTAGAATTTCAAGTTTAGCATTTGACTGGGGGTTTTTAATTTGTTCCTTTTCTAGCATTTTTAGTTGCAAGCCCAATTCATTGAGCTTCTCTTGCTCTATTTTATGCAAATAGGCCTCTAGAGATATGAAATTTCCCCTTATTACCGCTTTGGCTGCATCCCATACATTTTGGTATGATGTCCCATTATTATCGTTTTCTTGGGTGAAATTATTAATTATGTCTATGATTTGCTGTTTCACCCAATCATTCTTTAGTATAAGATTATTTAGTTTCCAATTATTTTTTGGTCTACTTTTCCCTGGCTTTTTGTTAAATGTAATTTTCATTGCATTGTGGTCTGAAAAGGATGCATTTACTATTTCTGCCTTACTGCATTTGAATTTGAGGTTTTTATGTCCTAATATATGGTCAATTTTTGTATAGGTTCCATGAACTGCTGAAAAGAAAGTGTACTCCTTTCTGTCTCCATTACATTTTCTTCAGAGATCTATCATATCTAACTTTTCTAGTATTCTATTTACCTCTTTGACTTCTTTCTTATTTATTTTGTGGTTTGATTTATCTAATTCTGAGAGTACAAGGTTGAGATCTCCCACTATTATAGTTTTGCTGTCTATTTCTTCTTGCAGCTCTCTTAATTTTTCTTTTAAGAAATTAGATGCTACACCACTTGGTGCGTATATGTTTAATAGTGATATTGCTTCATTATCCATGCTGCCCTTTAGCAAGATATAGTGCCCTTCCTTATCTCTTTTAATTAGATCAATTTTTGCTTTAGCTTGATCTGAGATCAGGATGGATACCCCTGCTTTTTTGACTTCACCTGAAGCATAGTAGATTTTGCTCCAACCTTTTACCTTTAACCTGCATGTATCTCCCTGCTTCAGGTGTGTTTCCTGTAAACAACATATTGTAGGATTCTGCATTTAATCCATTCCACTAACTGCTTCCTCTTTATGGAGGAGTTGACCCCATTCACATTTATGGTTAAAATGACCAATTCTGTATTACTTGCCATCTTGTTAACCCCTGTTTATCCTTTTCTCCCTTCTTTCCCCCTTACCCGCCTTCCCAGTATTAAGCTTGTGAGCACCACTTGCTTCTCACAGCCCTCCCTTTTTAGTATCCCTCCCCCGCCTTAGAGTTCCTCCCCCTATCTTACCCCTTTCCCTCCCCATTTCCGTATTCCCTTCCGCTTAGCTTATTCCTTCCCTTTTCACTTTTCCCTTCTCACTTCTATTATTATTAAAAATATCAGCTGCTTCCCTTGTATTTATTTCTCCTGAGATTTGCTCCTGTGGATGAGTAGCAGGCATGTCAGGATATTTTTCTGGGCCGGATTTCTTGTGGGATTCATGCTGAACTCGGGAGAATTCATCTCTTCCCTTCCCTTCACTTCTTTCGCCTCCTCCTGCCCCTTCACGCTGGTTAAAGAAATGTTAAGTGGCTCCTGTCAGTGAAAAACCAGGAAATCTGGGATTTAAAATGAGCCCAAGTGTAATACCAGGGTTTGGACACCGGATGGCAGGCGAAATGTGTAATATCTGAGCCGGCCACAGGGCGGCGCACTTATTATTGTAATTAAGCTTTTAATGGCAATTAATGAATGAAAAAGCATTAATTTGGCGCCTATTGTTTTCCAGACCCTACCTTGAGTGTTGAGAAACATTTTTTTTAAAGACAAACTAAAACAGTCCCTGTTTTTAAAGATTTGATAAATAAATGCATGTTATCTCTTAGTGTCTGTTTGTGTGTCTCTTTGTGTGTCTCCTCCCTTCTCTCTGTCTTTGTCTCTGTCTGTTCCTCATTCTGTGTCTGTCTGTATCCTGTTCTTCTCTGTCTCTCTCTGTCTATCTGTCTCTCTGTCTCTGTCTCTCTGTCTCTCTCTCCTCTCTCTCTCTCTCTCTCTCTCTCTCTCTCTCTCTCTCTCTGTATGTGTGTGTGTGTGTGTGTGTGTGTGTGTGTGTGTCTCAATGCCTCTGAATTTGTATCTCTGTTTCTGTTTCTGTCTTTCTCTATGGGTATCTTTGTCTTCATCCTGTCTCTGTCTACTTCTCTGTCTCAGTATCTTTCTTTGTTTCTCTGTCTCTGTCAATCTGTGTGTTTTTTGTCTCTCTGGCTCTATCTCTGTCTTCATCTGTCAGTGTCTCTCCATCTCGGTCTCTGTGTCTCTGTTTCTCTCTCTCTGTCTCTCTCTCTCTCTCTGTCTGTCTCTTGTCACTCTCTGTCTCTCTCTCTGTCTCCTGTCTCTTAGTCTCTGTCTCTCTCTCTCTCTGTCTCTGTCTCTCTGTGTGTATCTGTGTTTTCTATATATCTATCTGTCTTTCTGTCTTCTGTCTCCTGTCTCTTAGTCTCTGTCTGTCTCTATCTCTCTCTCAAGAAACAAAAATAAATCATTGTCTGTTGGAATACACGGGACCCACCTGACAGTGGCTGCTGGCGATCCGGCCCAGAAGGAATCTCCTCTGTGAGGGGAGAACACAAGGGGACCGAGAGGCCGGGCCTCATCTGACCTCCCTCTTCTTCCCTCTGCCTCCAATTTATCTCGTTCCCAGTCCACAAGCAACACCTGTGTTAGCAAAGGCTGCCCCGCAGCTCCTTCCCATGCTCTGATCCCCGGCTGTGGAGGCTCTGGGAGACCTGACCTGCCCCTTAACAACTGTCCACTGTCTAGAGCCCAGGAAACCGTTTGCTCAGGAACCCGAGACAGATGTGAAGAAAGGCAGACATTGCCCGGAAGCCCGCACAGGGTCGAGGAGGGCGGAGGGGACCCCCCAGGATTCCTGCAGGAGATGGTTTGGAAGCTCAGTCTGGAAAGGGGAGAGAAGCTCAGAGGGGAGGGGAGGAGGGAGGGACTCCAGGCTTGGGGATGGGACTTACTGTCTCCCCCTGTCAGGAAGATGCTGTTATCACATAATTCCCAGACTACCTAGGAAGGGACTCTTTAGCAACCCCAAGAGCCATCCCCCAGCCAGGGGACCTTCACACACCCTGTGAGACATGACCTGGGAGTTGATCTGCAGCTGCACTTGAGCTGCCTCCATCTCCCCCCTTAGAGCTCCCTGGCTCTGCCTCTCCTCCATGATCCCCCCTCCCGTGTGAGTTCCCCCCTTTACACCTGGGAAACCCCCACGCTACATTTCCCCTCATGAAACATCTGCTTATGATGACAATCTCTGCTCTGGTCCCTTCGGGCCTCAGCCCTCTCAGTGTGACTCTCCCTCCTCCCTCCCCCTCACGGCTCCATTCTCCTGACTCTGGCTAACACAAGGGTTCTGCATAGGTCTCATTGTAAAATATTCTTTACATAAATAAAAATAAGTAGAAACAGTTGGAGGAACGTTGAATGTTTGTGGCCAGGCCTTGCTCATATAGTAGGAGTGACAATATAGGATTTATCTCAATTAGTGCAAAGAATCAGTCCCATGAAGTAGCCCCATTATTTGAATTTGTACAGGACACTTCCCTGGGAAGGAAAGCAGTCACTCTATTTTATATAGTTGATATAATTGGATACCACGAAGAAACAGACCAGTTGATCAGTGGAATCGATTAGGTTCAGAGGACAAAATAGTCAATAATTTTGATAATCTAGTGTTTGACAAACCCAAAGACCCAGCTCTTGGGATAAGAACTCACTGTTTGACAAAAACTGCTGGGAAAATTGGGAAATCAGTATGGCAGAAACTAGTCATGGACCCACACTTAATACCTTACACGAAGATAATGGGTTCATGACCTAGGCATAAAGAATGAGATTATAAATAAATTCGAAGAACATAGGATAGTTTCCCTGTCAGACCTGTGGAAGAGGAAGGAATTTGTGACTGAATCAGAACTAGAGATCAATATTAATCACAAAACAGAAAATTTTGCTTATATCAAATCAAAAAGGTTTTGTACAAAAAAACCAAACACAAACAAGATTAGAAGGGAAGCAATAAACTTGGAAAACATTTTTATAATCAAAGGTCCTGATAAAGGCCTCATTTCCATAATATATAGAGAATTGACTCTAATTTATAAGAAATTAAACCATTCTCTAATTGATAAATGGTCAAAGGATATGAACAGTAAATTCTCAGATGACGAAATTGAAACTATTTCTAGCCATTTGAAAAGATGCTCCAAGTCATTATTAATCAGAGAACTGGAAATTAAGACAATTCTGAGATACCACTACACACCTGTCAGATTGGCTAGAATGACAGGGAAAGATAATGCGGAATGTGGGAGGGGATGTGGAAAAACAGGGACACTGATACATTGTTGGTGGAATTGTGAACACATCGAGCCATTCTGGACAGCGATTTGGAACTATACTCAAAAATGTATCAGACTGTGCATACCCTTTGATCCAGCAGTGTTTCTACTGGGCTTATACCCCAAAGAGATACTAAAGAAGGGAAAGGGACCTGTATGTGCAAGAATGTTTATGGCAGCCCTGTTTGTAGTGGCCAGAAACTGGAAAATGAATGGATGCCCATCAATTGGAGAATGGCTGAATAAATTGTGGCACATAAATATTATGGAATATTATTGTTCGGTAAGAAATGACCAGCAGGACAATTTCCGAAAAGCATGGAGAGACTTACACAAACTGATGCTGAGTGAAATGAGCATGACCAGGAGATCATTATATACTTCAACAACAATACTGTATGAGGATGTATTCTGATGGACGTGGCCTTCTTCAACCATGACATGAACCAAATCAGTTCCAATAGAGCAGTAATGAACTGAACCAGCTACACCCAGGGAAAGAACTCTGGGAGATGAATATGAACCACTACATAGAATTTTCAAGCCCTCTATTTTTGTCCACCTGCATTTTTGATTTCCTTCAAAGGTTAATTGTACACTATTTCAAAGTCTGATTCTTTTTGTACAGCAAAATAACTGTATGGACATGTATACTTATATTAAATTTAACATAATCTTTAACATATTTAACATGTATTGGTCAACATGCCATCTGGGGCAGGGGATGGGGGAAAGGAGGGGAAAATTGGAACAAAAGATTTTGCAATTGTCAATGCTGAACAATTACCCATGCATATAGTTTGTAAATAAAAAACTATGAAAAATAATTGGATAGCAAGAATTCAAACACACACAACCACTTTAGGAGGATTTGTAATTTGCACTAATAGGGACCTAAATGTATTTTCAAAGTGAAACTTTTAATGCTGTACCAATCAAATTACCTAAGGAATATGTTATAAAACTTGGGAAAATAATGATCAAATTTGGAAAAACAGAAGTTAATAAAGGGAAATGTTTAAAAGAGTGAGGAATGAAGGGAGACAGCAGTTCTAGA
This sequence comes from Antechinus flavipes, assembly GCF_016432865.1. NCBI lineage: Eukaryota > Metazoa > Chordata > Mammalia > Dasyuromorphia > Dasyuridae > Antechinus > Antechinus flavipes. Next base: position 56,540,260 of record NC_067404.1, on the reverse strand, counting down.
CCTGAAACAATTATTATAAAACAGCAGTCATCAAAACACTCTGGGATTGATTTAAAAATAGAGAGGCAGCAGGTCTATGGAGAAGGAAGAAAGGAGTGGCCAAAGGAGAACTGGAGCACATGATGGAACGCAAAATGATAACTTTGGTTAAAATAAGTTAAAAAGGTTGGGCACAAACAAAATCAATGCAGGCAAGATTAGAAGGGAAGCAGAAAACTGGGGGAGGGGGGGGGGAGGCGGAATTTACATCCAAGAGATCAGATAAAGGCCTCACTCTTAATTATATAGAAAATTGACTCAAATTTATAAGAAAGAAAGCCATTCTCCATTTGATACATGATCAAAGGACATGAACATTTTTCAGATGAAGAAACTAAAACCCTTTCTACTCATATGAAAAAGTGCTCTAAATCATTATTAATCAGAGAAATGTGAATTAAGACAACTCAGAGGCACCAGTGCAGGCAGAGGTGGAGACAGAACATGTCAGAAGCTTGGCAGTGACTGAAAGGAAACAGGAAGTTTTCTTCAGGATGGACACCTGGGGCAGAGATGGAGAACACCGGCCATGGCTAAAAACACTGGCATTGGGGAGAGAGGAGTCAGAATCAAATCCCATTTGGACTCCTTAATACCCTGATTACAGCAGTTACGTAACTTAATACAATATTTACTTATTTATAAATTAACACAACATAAGGACTTATTCAATAGGCCCTGGATACCTGCACAGATATTCCTTTGCAGGCTTGATTTAATAAAGGTCACATGCTAGTCAAACTTCTGATATTAATTTTATAATTTTGTTTCAAAGTTGAGAATTATTATTACAATAATCAGCTGTTTTCCTTGTCATTATTTCTTTTGAGGTTTGCTCACCAAGTGGATGGAAAACAGGCCCATTGTGGACTGAAATCAGCTCCGTGTTGTCCCCGCTTCTATGGGATCAAATCTTGTGCCCAGTGACCTTTCATAGGGAAAGTATAAACAGGACATTTTTCTGGGCCGGATCTCCTGGGGGATTCATGCCGACCTCGGGAGAATTCATCCCTTCCCTTCCTTTCACTTCTTTCGGCTCCTCCTGCCCCTTCACGCGGGTTAAAGGAGTGTTAAGTGGCTCCTGTCAGGGAAAAGCCAGGAAATCTGGGATTTAAAACGAGCCCAAGTGTAATACCAGGGTTTGGACACCGGATGGCAGGCGAAATGTGTAATATCTGGGCTGGCCACAGGAGGGCGCCCTTCTTAACACAATTAGGCTTTTCATGGCAATTAATGCATGAAAAAGCATAAATTTGGCACCTATTATTTGAAAGACTCTACATTCAGTGCTGGGAACACAAAGACAAAGACAAAACAGTCCCTGTTTTCAAAGATTTGATAAATAAATGCATATTATCTCTTGTTGGCTGTTTGGGTGTCTTTTTGTGTGTCTCCTCCTGTCTCTCTGTCTTAGTCTCTGTCTCTCTCTGTCCCTCATTCTGTGTCTATGTTTGTCTGTATCCTGTTTCTCTCTCTCTCTCGCTGTGCCTCTCTGTCACTCTGTGTCTGAATGCCCCTGAATCTGTGTCTCTGTTTCTGTCTCTGTCTTTCTGTCTATCTCTCTCTGTCTCTTTGTCTCCTTCCTTTCACTGTCTGTCTCTCTGTCTCAGTCTCTTTCTCTGTTTCTGCCTCTGTCTCTGTCTCTGTCTCTCTCTGTGATTTTTGTCTCTTTGGCTATGTCTCTGTCTGCCTCTGTCAGTGTCTCTCTATCTCTGTCTCTGTTTCTGTCTGCCTCTGTCCCTCCCCCCCCTCTCCCCCTCTTCCTCTCCCTCTATCTGTAATTGTCTATATCTCTGTGTCTGACTTTCTATCTTTGTCTCTGCCTCTGTTTCTTTGTCTCTCTATTTCTGTCTCTCTTTGGTTCTCACTGTGAATCTGTCTGTCTGTCTCTTTGTGAGTGTATCTGGATCTGTCTCTCTGTTTGCCCCCTCTTCTTTCTTTCTTTCTCTCTTTTTCTCTTTTTCTTTCTCTCTTTCTGTTTCTATGTCTTTTCTGTCTCTGTTTCTGTCTATCTATCTCTGTCTCACTTTGTCCCTCACTAACTGTGTCTCTATCTGTCTTTTTGTGTCTCTGTGTCTATCTCTCTCTCCAACTCTCTGGTTCTGTCTCTGTCTGGTCTCTGTCTGTGTATGTTCATGTGTGTGTCTCTCTATTTCCTGTCTCTCTGCCTCTGCCTCTCTCTGTGGCTCTCTTGGTCTCTCTGTCTCTGTCTCTCTCATGAAAAAGAAAAAGAACAGTTATTGTCCACAGTCTAGAGCCCAGGAAACCGTTTGCTCACGAAACCGAGAAAGATTTGAAGAGAAGGAGACATTGCTCGGAAGCCCCCACAGGGTTGAGGAGGGCAGAGGGGACCCCCCAGGATTCCTGCAGGAGACGGTTTGGAAGCTCAGTCTGGAAAGGGGAGAGAAGCTCAGAGGGGAGGGGAGGAGGGAGGGACTCCAGGCTTGGGGATGGGACTTACTGTCTCCCCCTGTCAGGAAGATGCTGTTATCAGATAATTCCCAGACTACCTAGGAAGGGACTCTTTCACAACCTCAAGAGCCATCCCCCTGCCAGGGGACCTTCACACACCCTTTGAGACAGGACCTGGGAGCTGATCTGCAGCTGCACTTGAGCTGCCTCCATCTCCCCCCTTAGAGCTCCCTGGCTCTGCCTCTCCTCCATGATCCCCCCTCCCGTGTGAGTTCCCCCCTTTATACCTGGGAAACCCCCAAGCAACATTTCCCCTCATGAAATATCTGCTTATGATGACCATCTCTGCCCAGTTCCCTTTGAGCTTCAGCCCTCTCAGTGTGACTCTCCCTCCTCCCTCCCCCTCATGGCTCCAGTTTCCTGACTCTGTCTAACACAAGAGTTCTGCATAGGTCTCATTGTAAAATAGTCTTTACATAAATAAAAATAAGTTTAAACAGTTGGAGGAAAGTTGAATGTTTGGGGCCAGGCCTTGCTCGTATCGTAAGAGTGACAATATAGGATTTATCTAAATTAGTGCAAAAAATCAGTCCCATGAAATAACCACATTATATGAATTTGCACGGGACACTTCCCTGGGAAGGAAAGCAGTTATTCTATTTTTTGTAATTGATATAATTGGATAGCAAGAATTCAAACACACACAGCCACTTTGGGTGGGATTTGTCATTTGCTCTAATAGGGAAATAAATGTATTTTCAAAGTTAAGTGAAACTTTTAATGCTGCACCATCAAATTACCTGAGGAATATGTTATAAACCTTGAGACAATAATGACCAAATTAATTTGGAAAAACAGAAGTTAATAAACAAAGAGAAATGTTAAAAGAGTGAGGGAAAAGGGAAACAGCAGTTCTAGACCTGAAACAATTATTATAAAACAGCAGTCATCAAAAACACTCTGGGATTGATTTAAAAATAGAGAGGAAGCAGGTCTATGGAGAAGGAAGGAAGGAGTGGCCAAAGGAGAACTGGAGCACAGGATGGGATGCAAAATGGTAACTTTGGTTATAATAAGTTAAAAAGGTTGGGCACAAACAAAATCAATGCAGGCAAGATTAGAAGGGAAGCAGAAAACTGGGGGGAAATTTACATCCAAGGGTTCAAAGACTTCACTGTTAATTATATAGAAAATGGACTCAAATTTCTAAGAACGCAAGCCAATTGATACATGGTCAAAGGACATGAAGATTTTTTTCAGATGAAGAAACTAAAACCCTTTCTAGTCACATGAAAAAGTGCTCTAAATCACTATTAATCAGAGAAATGCGAATTAAGACAACTCAGAAGTACCAGTGCAGGCAGAGGTGTAGACTGCACATGTCAGAAGCTTAGCAGTGACTGAAAGGAAACAGGAGCAGCTTTGTTCAGGATGGAGACCTGGGGCAGAGAGGGCAGAGACCGTGTTCTGGTCCCTGGTTATGAATGCTGGCATTGGAGGGAGAGGAGCTGGATTCAAATCCCCGTTGGACTCCGTAATACACTGACTACAGCAATCACCTCACATAATAAAATATTTGCTTATTTCTAAATTAACAACATAAGGACTTATTTAATAAGCCCTGGATACCTGGACAGATATTCCTTTGCAGGCCTGATCTAATAAAGGTCCCATATTAGTCAAACTTCTGATATTTATTATATCAATTTCTTCAAAGTTAAGAATTATTATTAAAAGGATCAGCTGCTTCCCTTGTATTTATTTCTCCTGAGATTTGCTCTTGTGGATGGGCAACAGGCGCATCAGAGCCTGGAATCAGCTCCGCGCTGTCCCCGCTTCTGGGGGATCGAGTCTTGTGGCCGGTGACCTTTTAGAGGGAAAGAATAAACAGGACATTTTTCTGGGCCGGATTTCCTGTGGGATTCATGCTGACACAGGGAGAATTCATCCCTTCCCTTCCCTTCCCTTCCCTTCTTTCGGCTCCTCCTGCCCCTGCACGAGGGTTAAAGGAGTGTTAAGTGGCTCCTGTCAGGGAAAAGTCAGGAAATCTGGGATTTAAAATGAGCCCAAGTGTAATACCAGGGTTTGGACACCGGATGGCAGGCGAAATGTGTAATATCCGAGCTGGCCACAGGTCGGCGCACTTCTTATTGTAATTAAGCTTTTAATGGCAATTAATGCATGAAAAAGGATTAATTTGCCGCCGATCATTTCCCAGATTCTACCTTGAGTACCTGTTTTCAAAATTATGGTATATAAATGCATATTATCTCTTGTTGTCTGTTTGTCTCTTTCTGTGTCTCCTCCTGTCTCTCTTTCTCTATCTCTGTTTGTCTATCCCTCATTCTGTGTCTCTGTTTGTCTGTATCCTGTTTCTCTCTCACTCTGTCTCTCTGTGTCAGAATGCCTCTGAATCTGCGTCTCTGTTTTTTTCTCTGTCTCTTTCTCTTTCTGTATTTTTTGTCTCTCTGGCTCTGTCTCTTTCTGCCTCTCTGTTTCTGTTGCTTTTTACCTCTCTCTGTCTCTCTCTATCTCTCTCGGTCTGTCTCTCTGTCTCTGTCTCTCTGTCTCTCTGTTTCTCTCTCTCCTGAGTGTCTTTATCTCCTGCCTGACTCTTTTCCTCTCTGTCTCTTTCTGTCTCTCTAGCTGTCTTGCTCTCACTTTATGTGTGTGTCTGTTCCCTGTCTCTCTATCTCTGTCTGCTTCTCTTTCTATCTCTGTCTCTCTTTTTTTCTCTGCATGTGTCTCTGTTTCTTGTCTCTCTCTCTCTGTCTCTGTCCCTGTCTCCCTCTGTCTCTGTGTCATTCTCTCTGTCTCTCTCTGTTTTTGTCTCTATCTCTGTCTTTCTCCCTTTGTTTGTGGGTGTGTGTCTGTTTCCTTTCTGTCTCTGTCTCTCTCACTGTCTTTGTCTCCCTCTCTGTCTCTCTGTTTCTCTGTCTCTCTCTGAGGTCTCTAAGTTTATGGCTCCATCTCTCTCTCTATTTCTGTCTCCCTCTGTCTCTCTGTGTGTTTCTGTCTCCCTCTGTCTCTCTGTCTCTGTGTCATTCTCTCTGTCTCTCTCTATCTTTCGCTCTATCTCTGTCTTTCTCCCTCTGTTTCTTTCTCGGTGTGTGTCTGTTTCCTTTCTGTCTTTGTCTCTCTCACTATCTTTGTCTCTGTATATGTCTCTTTCTCTCTGTCTCTGTCTGAATCTCTGTTTCTTTTAGGCGGATTTCCTGTGGGATTCATGCCGACCTCGGGAGAATTCATCCCTTCCCTTCCCTTCCCTTCTTTCGGCTCCTCCTGCCCCTGCACGAGGGTTAAAGGAGTGTTAAGTGGCTCCTGTCAGGGAAAAGCCAGGAAATCTGGGATTTAAAATGAGCCCAAGTGTAATACCAGGGTTTGGACACCGGATGGCAGGCGAAATGTGTAATATCCGGGCTGGCCACAGGTCGGCGCACTTCTTATTGTAATTAAGCTTTTAATGGCAATTAATGCATGAAAAAGCATTAATTTGGCTCCTATTATTTGCCAGACCCTACCTCTAGTGTTCAGAAGCACTTTTTTTTCAAAGACAAAATGAAACAGTCCCTGTTTTCAAAGATTTGATAAATAAATGCATATTATCTCTCGTTATATGTTTGTGTATCTCTTTGTGTGTCTCCTCCTGTCTGTCTGTCTCTGTCTGTCTATCCCTCATTCTGTGTCTGTGTTTGTATCCTGTTTCTTTCTCTCTTTCTCTCTCTGTCTCTCTGTCTCTCTGTCTCTCTCTCTCTCTCTGTTTCTCTTTCTCTTTCTTTCTCTGTCTCTCTCTGTCTCTCTCTCTCTCTCTCTCTGTTTCTCTCTCTCCCTCTCTGTCTCTCTCTGTCTCTCTCTGTCTCTCTCAGTCTATCTCTTTCTCTCACTTTCTCTCTATGTCTGTCTGCCTCTTTCACTCTCTCTGTCTCTGCGTCTCTGTATGTATGTGTGCATATGTGTGTGTCTCTCTGTTTCCTGTCTCTCAGTCTCTCTCTGTCTCTTCCTCCATCTCTCCCCCTTCTCTTGCTCTGTCTCTGTCCCTGTCTCTGTCTCATGAATATGAAAGAATAAGTCATTGTCCACAGCCTAGAGCCCAGGAAACCGTTTGCTCACGAACCCGAGACAGATGTGAAGAAAGGCAGACATTGCCCGGAAGCCCCCACAGGGTCGAGGAGGGCGGAGGGGACCCCCCAGGATTCCTGCAGGAGATGGTTTGGAAGCTCAATCTGGAAAGGGGAGAGAAGCTCAGAGGGGAGGGGAGGAGGGAGCGACTCCAGGCTTGGGGATGGGACTTACTGTCTCCCCCTGTCAGGAAGAAGCTATTATCAGATAATTCCCAGACTACCTAGGAAGGGACTCTTTAGCAACCCCAAGAGCCATCCCCCAGCCAGGGGACCTTCACACACCCTTTGAGACAGGACCTGGGAGCTGATCTGCAGCTGCACTTGAGCTGCCTCCATCTCTCCCCTTAGAGCTCCCTGGCTCTGCCTCTCCTCCATGATCCCCCCTCCCTGGTGAGTTCCCCCCTTCACACCTGGGAAACCCCCAAGCTACATTTCCCCTCATGAAAGATCTGCTTATGATGACAATCTCTGCTCTGGTCCCTTCGGGCCTCAGCCCTCTCAGTGTGACTCTCCCTCCTCCCTCCCCCTCACGGCTCCATTTTCCTGACTCTGGCCAGCACAAGCAGTTTGCATGGGTCCCACCGCAAAATATTCTTTACCTAAATAAAAATAAGTTTAAATATTTGGAGGAAAGTTGAATGTTTGTGGCCAGGCCTTGCTCATATAGTGGGAGTGACAATATAGGATTTATCTCAATTAGTGCAAAGAATCAGTCCCATGAAGAAGCCCCATTATTAGAATTTGCACGGGACACTTCCCTGGGAAGGAAAGCAGTCACTCTATTTTATATAGTTGATATAATTGGATACCACGAAGAAACAGACCAGTTGATCAGTGGAATAGGTTAGGTTCAAAGGACAAAATAGTCAATAATTTTGATAATCTAGTGTTTGACAAACCCAAAGAGCCCAGCTTTTTGAGTAAGAATTCAGTGTTTGACAAAAACTGCTGGGAAAATGGGAAATTACTATGGCAAAAACTAGGCATAGACCCACACTTACTACCGTGCACCAAGGTAAGGTCAAAATGGGTTCACAATCTAGGCATAAAGAATGAGATTATAAATAAATTAGAGGAACATAGGATAGTTTCCCTCTCAGAACTGTGGAGGAGGAAGGAATTCATGACCAAAGAAGAACTAGGGAACATGATTGATCCTAAAATAGAAAATTTTGATTATATCAAATTGAAAATTTTTGTTAAAAATTTGCTGGGAAAACTGGAAATTAGTATGGCAACAGTTGGACATGGACCCACACCTAACACAATATACCAAGATAAAATCAAAATAGGTTCATGATTTAGGCATAAAGAATAAGATTATAAATAAATTAGAGGAACATAGGACAATTTACCTCTCAGAATAAGATTATAAATAAATTAGAGGAACATAGGACAATTTACCTCTCAGACTCATGGAGGAGGAAGAAATTTGTGACCAAAGATGAACTAGAGACTATTACTGATCACAAAATAGAAAATTTTGATTATATCTAATTAAAAAGCCTTTGTACAAACAAAACTAATGCAAACAAGATCAGAAGGGAAGCAACAAACTGAGAAAACATCTTCACAGTTAAAGGTTCTGATAAAGGCCTCATTTCCAAAATATATAGAAAATTGACTCTAATTTATAAGAACTCAAGCTATTCTCCAATTGATAAATGGTCAAAGGATATGAACAGACAATTTTCAGAGGATGAAATTGAAACTATTACCACTCATATGAAAGAGTGTTCCAAATCACTATTGATCAGAGAAATGCAAATTAAGACAACTCTGAGATACCACTACACACCTGTCAGATTGGCTACGATGACAGGAAAAAATAAAGATGAATGTTGGAGAGGATTTGGGAAAACTGGGACACTGATGCATTGTTGGTGGAGTTGTGAACGAATCCAACCATTCTGGAGAGCAATCTGGAATTATGCTCCAAGAGTTATCAAACTGTGCATACCCTTTGATCCAGCAGTGTTACTACTGGGCTTATATCCCAAAGAGATACTAAAGAAGGGAAAGGGACCTGTATGTGCCAAAATGTTTGTAGCAGCCCTGTTTGTAGTGGCTAGAAACTGGAAAATGAATGGATGCCCATCAATTGGAGAATGGCTGGGTAAATTGTGGTATATGACTGTTATGGAATATTATTGTTCTGTAAGAAATGACCAGCAGGATGATTTCAGAAAGGCCTGGAGAGACTTACATGAACTGATGCTGGGTGAAATGAGCAGGACCAGGAGATCATTATATACTTCAACAACAATACTATATGAGGATATAGTCTGATGGAGGTGGCCCTCTTCAACAATGAGATGAAACAAATCAGTTCCAATAGAGCAGTAATGAATTGAAGCAGCTATACCCAGCGAAAGAAGTCTGGGAGATGAATATGAATCACTAAATAGAATTCCCAATCCCTTTGTTTTTGTCTGCCTGCAATTTTGATTTCCTTCACAGGTTGATTGTACACTATTTCAAAATCTGATTCTTTTTGTACAGCAAAATAACTGTATGGACATGTATACCTATTTTGTATTTAACTTATACTTTAACATATTAATTTTTTTTTAATTTTATTTTATTTAATAATAACTTTGTATTGACAGAATCCATGCCAGGATAATTTTTACACGACATTATCCCTTGCACTCACTTATGTTTCATTTTTTTCCCCTCTCTCCCTCCACCCCCCCCAAGATGGCAAGCAGTCCTATATATGTTAAATATGTTGCAGTATATCCTAGATACAATATATATTTGCAGAACCGAACAGTTCTCTTGTTGCACAGGGAGAATTGGATTCAGAAGGTAAAAATAACTCGGGAAGAAAATCAAAAATGCAAATAGTTCACATTCATTTCCCAGTATTCCTTCTTTGGGTGTAGCTGTTTCTGTCCATCATTTCTCCAATGAAACTCAGTTAAGTCTCTTTGTCAGAGAAATCCACTTCCATCAGAATACATCCTCATACAATATCGTTGTCGAAGTGTATAATGATCTCCTGGTTCTGCTCATCTCACTTAGCATCAGTCCATGTAGGTCTCTCCAAGCCTCTCTGTATTCATCCTGCTGGTCATTCCTTACAGAGCAATAATATTCCATAACATTCATATACCACAATTTATCCAGCCATTCTCCAATTGATGGGCATCCATTCATTTTCCAGTTTCTAGCCACTACAAACAGGGCTGCTACAAACATTTTGGCACATACAGGTCCCCTTCCCTTTTTTAGTATCTCTTTGGGGTATAAGCCCAATAGAAACACTGCTGGATCAAAGGGTATGCACAGTTTGATAACTTTTTGGGCATAATTCCAGATCGCTCTCCAGAATGGCTGGATTCGGTCACAACTCCACCAACAATGCATCACTGTCCCCGTTTTCCCGCATCCCCTCCAACATTCATCATTATTTTTTCCTGTCATCTTAGCCAATCTGACAGGTGTGTAGTGATATCTCAGAGTTGTCTTAATTTGCATTTCTCTGATCAATAGTGATTTGGAACACTCTTTCATATGAGTGGTAATAGTTTCAATTTCTTCATCTGAAAATTGTCTGTTCATATCCTTTGACCATTTATCAATTGGAGAATGGCTTGATTTTTTATAAATTTGAGTCAGTTCTCTATATATTTTGGAAATGAGGCCTTTATCAGAACCTTTAATTGTAAAAATGTTTTCCCAGTTTGTTACTTCCCTACTAATCTTGTTTGCATTCGTTCTGTTTGTACAAAGGCTTTTTAATTTGATATAATCAAAATTTTCTATTTTGTGATTGGTAATGGTCTCTAGTTCATCTTTGGTCACAAATTTCTTTCTCCTCCACAAGTCTGAGAGATAAACTATCCTATGTTCCTCTAATTTATTTATAATCTCATTCTTTATGCCTAGGTCATGGACCCATTTTGATCTTATCTTGGTATGTGGTGTTAAGTGTGGGTCCTTGCCTAATTTCTGCCATACTAATTTCCAGTTATCCCAGCAGTTTTTATCAAATAATGAAATCTTATCCCAAAATTTAGAATCTTTGGGTTTGTCAAACACTAGATTGCTATAGTTGACTATTCTGTCTTGTGAACCTAACCTTTTCCACTGATCAACTAATCTATTTCTAAGCCAATACCAAATGGTTTTGGTGACTGCTGCTTTATAATATAATTTTAGATCAGGTACAGCTAGACCACCTTCATTTGATTTTTTTTTCATTAATTCCCTTGAGATTTCGACTTTTTATTGTTCCATATGAATTTTGTTGTTATTTTTTCTAAATCATTAAAATATTTTCTTGGAAGTCTGATTGGTATAGCACTAAATAAATAGATTAGTTTAGGGAGTATTGTCATCTTTATTATATTTGCTCGGCCTATCCAAGAGCACTTAATATTTTTCCAATTATTTAAATCTGACTTTATTTGTGTGAAAACTTTTTTGTAATTTTGCTCATATAATTCCTGACTTTCCTTTGGTAGGTAGATTCCCAAATATTTTATGCTATCAACAGTTATTTTGAATGGAATTTCTCTTTGTATCTCTTGCTCTTGGATTTTGTTGGTGGTGTATAAGAATGCTGAGGATTTATGGGGATTTATTTTGTATCCTGCTACTTTGCTAAAATTATGAATTATTTCTAATAGCTTTTTAATAGAATCTCTGGGGTTTTCTAGGTATACCATCATATCATCTGCAAAGAGTGATAGTTTGGTTTCCTCATTGCCTACTCTAATTCCTTTAATCTCTTTCTCGACTCTTATTGCAGAGGCCAGTGTTTCTAATACAATATTGAATAATAATGGTGATAGTGGGCAACCTTGCTTCACTCCAGATCTTACTGGGAAAGGTTCCAGTTTTTCCCCATTGCATATGATGCTTACTGAAGGTTTAAAATATATGCTCCTAACTATTTTAAGGAAAAGTCCTTTTATTCCTATGCTCTCAAGTGTTTTTATTAGGAATGGCTGTTGGATTTTATCAAATGCTTTTTCTGCATCTATTGAGATGATCATACTTTAACATATTTAACATGCATTGGTCAACCTGGAATCTGGGACAGGGGGTGTGGGAAAGGAGGGGAAAAATTGGAACAAAAGATTTTGCAATTGTCAATGCTGAAAAATTACCCATGCATATAGCTTGTAAATAAAAAAACTATTAAGAAATATTTTGATAGCAAGAATTGAAACACATACAACCACTTTAGGTGGGATTTGTCATTTGCCCTAATAGGGACCTAAATGTTAAGTTAAGTGAAGCTTTTAATGCTGCACCAATCCAATTACCTAAGGAATATGTGATAAAACTTGGGAAAATAATGATCAAATTAATTTGGAAAAACAGAAGTTAATAAAGGGAAATATTTAAAAGAGTGAGGGATGACAGGAAACAGCAGTTCTAGACGTGAAACAATTATTATAAAACAGCAATCATCAAAACACTCTGGGATTGATTTAAAAATAGAGAGGCAGCAGGTCTACGGAGAAGGAAGGAAGGAGTGGCCAAAGGAGAACTGGAGCACATGGTGGAACGCAAAATGGTAACTTTGGTTACAATAAGTTAAAAAGTTTGGGCACAAACAAAATCAATGCAGGCAAGATTAGAAGGGAAGCAGCAAACTGGGGGGAAATTTACATCCAAGGATTCAGACAAAGACTTCACTGTTAATTATATAGAAAATGGACTCAAATTTCTAAGAACGCAAGCCAATTGATACAGGGTCAAAGGACATGAAGATTTTTTCAGATGAAGAAACTAAAACCCTTTCTAGTCACATGAAAAAGTGCTCTAAATCACTATTAATCAGAGAAATGCAAATTAAGACAAGTCAGAGGCACCAGTGCAGGAAGGAAGTGGACACTGCACATGATAGAAGCTTGGCCGTGACTGAAAGGAAACAGGAGCAGCTTTGTTCAGGATGGAGACCTGGGGCAGAGAGGGCAGAGACTGTGTTCTGGTCCATGGTTACGCACACTGGCATTGGAGGGAGAGGAGCCGGATTCAAATCCCAGTCGGACTCCTTAATACACTGACTACAGCAGTCACCTCACATAATAAAATATTTGCTAATTTCTAAATTAACAACATAAGGACTTATTTAATAAGCCGTGGATACCTGGAAAGCTATTCCTTTGCAGGCCTGTTCTAATATAGGTCACATATGAGTCAAACTTCTGATATTTATTATATCAATTTCTTCCAAGCTAAGAATTATTATGAAAATGATCAGCTGCTTCCCTTGTATTTATTTCTCCTGAGATTTGCTCTTGTGGATGGGCAACAGGCGCATCAGAGCCTGGAATCAGCTCCGCGCCATCCCCGCTTCTGGGGGATCAAGTCTTGTGGCCGGTGACCTTTTAGAGGGAAAGAATAAACAGGACATTTTTCTGGGCCGGATTTCCTGTGGGATTCATGCCGACCTCGGGAGAATTCATCCCTTTCCTTCCCTTCCCTTCTTTCGGCTCCTCCTGCCCCTTCACGCGGGTTAAAGGAGTTTTAAGTGGCTCCTGTCAGGGAAAAGCCAGGAAATCTGGGATTTAAAATGAGCCCAAGTGTAATACCAGGGTTTGGACACCGGATGGCAGGCGAAATGTGTAATATCCGGGCTGGCCACAGGTCGGCGCACTTATTATTATGATTAAGTTTTTAATGGCAATTAATGCATGAAAAAGGATTAATTTGGCGTCGATCATTTCCCAGATCCTACCTTGAGTACCGGTTTTCAAAATTATGGTACATAAATGCATATTATCTCTTGTTGTCTGTTTGTTTGTCTCTTTCTGTGTCTCCTCCTGTCTCTCTTTCTCTGTCTCTGTTTGTCTATCCCTCATTCTGTGTCTCTGTATCCTGTTTCTCTCTCTCTCTCTCTCTGTCTCTCTGTGTCTGAATGCCTCTGAATCTGCGTCTCTGTTTTTTTCTCTGTCTCTTTCTCTCTCTGTATTTTTTGTCTCTCTGGCTCTGTCTCTTTTTGCCTCTCTGTTTCTGTTGCTTTCTACCTCTCTCTGTCTCTCTGTCTCTCTCTGTCTCTCTCTCTCTCCTGAGTGTCTTTATCTCCTGCCTGACTCTTTTCCTCTCTGTCTCTGTCTGTCTCTCTCGCTCTCTCGCTATCACTTTATGTGTGGGTCTGTTCCCTGTCTCTCTATCTCTGTCTGCTTCTCTTTCTATCTCTGTCTCTCTTTTTTTCTCTGCATGTGTCTCTATTTCTTGTCTCTCTCTCTCTGTCTCTGTCCCTGTCTCCCTCTGTCTCTGTGTCATTCTCTCTGTCTCTCTCTGTTTTTGTCTCTATCTCTGTCTTTCTCCCTCTGTTCTCTCTGTGTGTGTCTATATCCTTTCTGTCTCTGTCTCTCTTACTGTCTTTGTCTCCCTCTCTGTCTCTCTGTTTCTCTGTCTCTCTCTGAGGTCTCTATGTCTATGGCTTCATCTCTCTCTCTCTCTATTTCTGTCTCCTTCTGTCTCTCTCTGTGTTTCTGTCTCCCTCTGTCTCTCTGTCTCTGTGTCATTCTCTCTCTCTCTCTCTTTCCCTCTATCTCTGTCTTTCTCCCTCTGTTTCTTTCTCGGTGTGTGTCTGTTTCCTTTCTGTCTTTGTCTCTCTCACTATCTTTGTCTCTGTCTTCTGTCCCTCTGTCTCTGTATATCTCTCTTTCTCTCTGTCTCTGTCTGAATCTCTCTGTTTCATTTGCGCGGATTTCCTGGGGGATTCATGCCAACCTCGAGAGAATTCATCTGTCTGTTTGTCTGTCCCTCATTCTGTGTCTGTGTCTGTCTCTATCCTGTTTCTCTCTCTCTCTCTCTCTCTCTCTCTCTCTCTCTCTCTCTCTCTCTCTCTTTCTCTCTCTCTGTCTCTTTCTCTCTGTCTCTCTGTCTCCTTGCTGTTGCTGTCTGTCTGTTGCTGTCTGTCTATCTCAGTCTCTTCCTCTGTTTCTGTCTCTGTCTCTGTCTCTGTCAGCCACTCTCCAACTCTGCCTCTGTCAGTGTCTCTCTATCTCTGTCTCTGTCCGCCTCTGTCAGTGTCTCTGTCTCTCTATCTCTGTGTCTATCAGTGTCTCTATCTCTGTCTCTGTCTGCCTCTCTCAGTGTCTCTGCCATTGTCTCTGTTGCTCTGTCTCTGTCTCTCTCTATGGCCTCTATCTCTATGACTCCATCTCTCTCTGTCTCTCTGTGTCTTTATCTCTTGTCCCTCTGTCTCTGTCTATCTCTCTTTCTCTCTGTCTCTGTCTGAATCTCTCTGTCTCTTTTGGGCGGATCTCCTGGGGGATTCATGCCGACCTCGGGAGAATCCATCCCTTCCCTTCCCTTCCCTTCTTTCGGCTCCTCCTGCCCCTTCACGCGGGTTAAAGGAGTGTTAAGTGGCTCCTGTCAGGGAAAAGCCAGGAAATCTGGGATTTAAAATGAGCCCAAGTGTAATACCAGGGTTTGGACACCGGATGGCAGGCGAAATGTGTAATATCCGGGCTGGCCACAGGTCGGCGCACTTATTATTATGATTAAGTTTTTAATGGCAATTAATGCATGAAAAAGGATTAATTTGGCGTCGATCATTTCCCAGATCCTACCTTGAGTACCGGTTTTCAAAATTATGGTACATAAATGCATATTATCTCTTGTTGTCTGTTTGTTTGTCTCTTTCTGTGTCTCCTCCTGTCTCTCTTTCTCTGTCTCTGTTTGTCTATCCCTCATTCTGTGTCTCTGTATCCTGTTTCTCTCTCTCTCTCTCTCTGTCTCTCTGTGTCTGAATGCCTCTGAATCTGCGTCTCTGTTTTTTTCTCTGTCTCTTTCTCTCTCTGTATTTTTTGTCTCTCTGGCTCTGTCTCTTTTTGCCTCTCTGTTTCTGTTGCTTTCTACCTCTCTCTGTCTCTCTGTCTCTCTCTGTCTCTCTCTCTCCTGAGTGTCTTTATCTCCTGCCTGACTCTTTTCCTCTCTGTCTCTGTCTGTCTCTCTCGCTCTCTCGCTATCACTTTATGTGTGGGTCTGTTCCCTGTCTCTCTATCTCTGTCTGCTTCTCTTTCTATCTCTGTCTCTCTTTTTTTCTCTGCATGTGTCTCTATTTCTTGTCTCTCTCTCTCTGTCTCTGTCCCTGTCTCCCTCTGTCTCTGTGTCATTCTCTCTGTCTCTCTCTGTTTTTGTCTCTATCTCTGTCTTTCTCCCTCTGTTTCTCTCTGTGTGTGTCTATATCCTTTCTGTCTCTGTCTCTCTTACTGTCTTTGTCTCCCTCTCTGTCTCTCTGTTTCTCTGTCTCTCTCTGAGGTCTCTATGTCTATGGCTTCATCTCTCTCTCTCTCTATTTCTGTCTCCTTCTGTCTCTCTCTGTGTTTCTGTCTCCCTCTGTCTCTCTGTCTCTGTGTCATTCTCTCTCTCTCTCTCTTTCCCTCTATCTCTGTCTTTCTCCCTCTGTTTCTTTCTCGGTGTGTGTCTGTTTCCTTTCTGTCTTTGTCTCTCTCACTATCTTTGTCTCTGTCTTCTGTCCCTCTGTCTCTGTATATCTCTCTTTCTCTCTGTCTCTGTCTGAATCTCTCTGTTTCATTTGCGCGGATTTCCTGGGGGATTCATGCCAACCTCGAGAGAATTCATCTGTCTGTTTGTCTGTCCCTCATTCTGTGTCTGTGTCTGTCTCTATCCTGTTTCTCTCTCTCTCTCTCTCTCTCTCTCTCTCTCTCTCTCTCTCTCTCTCTCTCTCTTTCTCTCTCTCTGTCTCTTTCTCTCTGTCTCTCTGTCTCCTTGCTGTTGCTGTCTGTCTGTTGCTGTCTGTCTATCTCAGTCTCTTCCTCTGTTTCTGTCTCTGTCTCTGTCTCTGTCAGCCACTCTCCAACTCTGCCTCTGTCAGTGTCTCTCTATCTCTGTCTCTGTCCGCCTCTGTCAGTGTCTCTGTCTCTCTATCTCTGTGTCTATCAGTGTCTCTATCTCTGTCTCTGTCTGCCTCTCTCAGTGTCTCTGCCATTGTCTCTGTTGCTCTGTCTCTGTCTCTCTCTATGGCCTCTATCTCTATGACTCCATCTCTCTCTGTCTCTCTGTGTCTTTATCTCTTGTCCCTCTGTCTCTGTCTATCTCTCTTTCTCTCTGTCTCTGTCTGAATCTCTCTGTCTCTTTTGGGCGGATCTCCTGGGGGATTCATGCCGACCTCGGGAGAATCCATCCCTTCCCTTCCCTTCCCTTCTTTCGGCTCCTCCTGCCCCTTCACGCGGGTTAAAGGAGTGTTAAGTGGCTCCTGTCAGGGAAAAGCCAGGAAATCTGGGATTTAAAATGAGCCCAAGTGTAATACCAGGGTTTGGACACCGGATGGCAGGCGAAATGTGTAATATCCGGGCTGGCCACAGGTCGGCGCACTTATTATTATGATTAAGTTTTTAATGGCAATTAATGCATGAAAAAGGATTAATTTGGCGTCGATCATTTCCCAGATCCTACCTTGAGTACCGGTTTTCAAAATTATGGTACATAAATGCATATTATCTCTTGTTGTCTGTTTGTTTGTCTCTTTCTGTGTCTCCTCCTGTCTCTCTTTCTCTGTCTCTGTTTGTCTATCCCTCATTCTGTGTCTCTGTATCCTGTTTCTCTCTCTCTCTCTCTCTGTCTCTCTGTGTCTGAATGCCTCTGAATCTGCGTCTCTGTTTTTTTCTCTGTCTCTTTCTCTCTCTGTATTTTTTGTCTCTCTGGCTCTGTCTCTTTTTGCCTCTCTGTTTCTGTTGCTTTCTACCTCTCTCTGTCTCTCTGTCTCTCTCTGTCTCTCTCTCTCCTGAGTGTCTTTATCTCCTGCCTGACTCTTTTCCTCTCTGTCTCTGTCTGTCTCTCTCGCTCTCTCGCTATCACTTTATGTGTGGGTCTGTTCCCTGTCTCTCTATCTCTGTCTGCTTCTCTTTCTATCTCTGTCTCTCTTTTTTTCTCTGCATGTGTCTCTATTTCTTGTCTCTCTCTCTCTGTCTCTGTCCCTGTCTCCCTCTGTCTCTGTGTCATTCTCTCTGTCTCTCTCTGTTTTTGTCTCTATCTCTGTCTTTCTCCCTCTGTTTCTCTCTGTGTGTGTCTATATCCTTTCTGTCTCTGTCTCTCTTACTGTCTTTGTCTCCCTCTCTGTCTCTCTGTTTCTCTGTCTCTCTCTGAGGTCTCTATGTCTATGGCTTCATCTCTCTCTCTCTCTATTTCTGTCTCCTTCTGTCTCTCTCTGTGTTTCTGTCTCCCTCTGTCTCTCTGTCTCTGTGTCATTCTCTCTCTCTCTCTCTTTCCCTCTATCTCTG
Organism: Antechinus flavipes; assembly: GCF_016432865.1. Lineage (NCBI taxonomy): Eukaryota > Metazoa > Chordata > Mammalia > Dasyuromorphia > Dasyuridae > Antechinus > Antechinus flavipes. Next base: position 56,522,469 of record NC_067404.1, on the reverse strand, counting down.
TCTTTCTCCCTCTGTTTCTTTCTCGGTGTGTGTCTGTTTCCTTTCTGTCTTTGTCTCTCTCACTATCTTTGTCTCTGTCTTCTGTCCCTCTGTCTCTGTATATCTCTCTTTCTCTCTGTCTCTGTCTGAATCTCTCTGTTTCATTTGCGCGGATTTCCTGGGGGATTCATGCCAACCTCGAGAGAATTCATCTGTCTGTTTGTCTGTCCCTCATTCTGTGTCTGTGTCTGTCTCTATCCTGTTTCTCTCTCTCTCTCTCTCTCTCTCTCTCTCTCTCTCTCTCTTTCTCTCTCTCTGTCTCTTTCTCTCTGTCTCTCTGTCTCCTTGCTGTTGCTGTCTGTCTGTTGCTGTCTGTCTATCTCAGTCTCTTCCTCTGTTTCTGTCTCTGTCTCTGTCTCTGTCAGCCACTCTCCAACTCTGCCTCTGTCAGTGTCTCTCTATCTCTGTCTCTGTCCGCCTCTGTCAGTGTCTCTGTCTCTCTATCTCTGTGTCTATCAGTGTCTCTATCTCTGTCTCTGTCTGCCTCTCTCAGTGTCTCTGCCATTGTCTCTGTTGCTCTGTCTCTGTCTCTCTCTATGGCCTCTATCTCTATGACTCCATCTCTCTCTGTCTCTCTGTGTCTTTATCTCTTGTCCCTCTGTCTCTGTCTATCTCTCTTTCTCTCTGTCTCTGTCTGAATCTCTCTGTCTCTTTTAGGCGGATTTCCTGTGGGATTCATGCCGACCTCGGGAGAATTCATCCCTTCCCTTCCCTTCCCTTCTTTCGGCTCCTCCTGCCCCTGCACGAGGGTTAAAGGAGTGTTAAGTGGCTCCTGTCAGGGAAAAGCCAGGAAATCTGGGATTTAAAATGAGCCCAAGTGTAATACCAGGGTTTGGACACCGGATGGCAGGCGAAATGTGTAATATCCGGGCTGGCCACAGGTCGGCGCACTTATTATTATGATTAAGTTTTTAATGGCAATTAATGCATGAAAAAGGATTAATTTGGCGTCGATCATTTCCCAGATCCTACCTTGAGTACCGGTTTTCAAAATTATGGTACATAAATGCATATTATCTCTTGTTGTCTGTTTGTTTGTCTCTTTCTGTGTCTCCTCCTGTCTCTCTTTCTCTGTCTCTGTTTGTCTATCCCTCATTCTGTGTCTCTGTATCCTGTTTCTCTCTCTCTCTCTCTCTGTCTCTCTGTGTCTGAATGCCTCTGAATCTGCGTCTCTGTTTTTTTCTCTGTCTCTTTCTCTCTCTGTATTTTTTGTCTCTCTGGCTCTGTCTCTTTTTGCCTCTCTGTTTCTGTTGCTTTCTACCTCTCTCTGTCTCTCTGTCTCTCTCTGTCTCTCTCTCTCCTGAGTGTCTTTATCTCCTGCCTGACTCTTTTCCTCTCTGTCTCTGTCTGTCTCTCTCGCTCTCTCGCTATCACTTTATGTGTGGGTCTGTTCCCTGTCTCTCTATCTCTGTCTGCTTCTCTTTCTATCTCTGTCTCTCTTTTTTTCTCTGCATGTGTCTCTATTTCTTGTCTCTCTCTCTCTGTCTCTGTCCCTGTCTCCCTCTGTCTCTGTGTCATTCTCTCTGTCTCTCTCTGTTTTTGTCTCTATCTCTGTCTTTCTCCCTCTGTTTCTCTCTGTGTGTGTCTATATCCTTTCTGTCTCTGTCTCTCTTACTGTCTTTGTCTCCCTCTCTGTCTCTCTGTTTCTCTGTCTCTCTCTGAGGTCTCTATGTCTATGGCTTCATCTCTCTCTCTCTCTATTTCTGTCTCCTTCTGTCTCTCTCTGTGTTTCTGTCTCCCTCTGTCTCTCTGTCTCTGTGTCATTCTCTCTCTCTCTCTCTTTCCCTCTATCTCTGTCTTTCTCCCTCTGTTTCTTTCTCGGTGTGTGTCTGTTTCCTTTCTGTCTTTGTCTCTCTCACTATCTTTGTCTCTGTCTTCTGTCCCTCTGTCTCTGTATATCTCTCTTTCTCTCTGTCTCTGTCTGAATCTCTCTGTTTCATTTGCGCGGATTTCCTGGGGGATTCATGCCAACCTCGAGAGAATTCATCTGTCTGTTTGTCTGTCCCTCATTCTGTGTCTGTGTCTGTCTCTATCCTGTTTCTCTCTCTCTCTCTCTCTCTCTCTCTCTCTCTCTCTCTCTCTCTCTCTCTCTCTTTCTCTCTCTCTGTCTCTTTCTCTCTGTCTCTCTGTCTCCTTGCTGTTGCTGTCTGTCTGTTGCTGTCTGTCTATCTCAGTCTCTTCCTCTGTTTCTGTCTCTGTCTCTGTCTCTGTCAGCCACTCTCCAACTCTGCCTCTGTCAGTGTCTCTCTATCTCTGTCTCTGTCCGCCTCTGTCAGTGTCTCTGTCTCTCTATCTCTGTGTCTATCAGTGTCTCTATCTCTGTCTCTGTCTGCCTCTCTCAGTGTCTCTGCCATTGTCTCTGTTGCTCTGTCTCTGTCTCTCTCTATGGCCTCTATCTCTATGACTCCATCTCTCTCTGTCTCTCTGTGTCTTTATCTCTTGTCCCTCTGTCTCTGTCTATCTCTCTTTCTCTCTGTCTCTGTCTGAATCTCTCTGTCTCTTTTGGGCGGATCTCCTGGGGGATTCATGCCGACCTCGGGAGAATCCATCCCTTCCCTTCCCTTCCCTTCTTTCGGCTCCTCCTGCCCCTTCACGCGGGTTAAAGGAGTGTTAAGTGGCTCCTGTCAGGGAAAAGCCAGGAAATCTGGGATTTAAAATGAGCCCAAGTGTAATACCAGGGTTTGGACACCGGATGGCAGGCGAAATGTGTAATATCCGGGCTGGCCACAGGTCGGCGCTCTTCTTAATGTAATTAAGCTTTTTATGGCAATTAATGCATGAAAAAGCATTAATTTGGCGCCTATTGTTTGCCAGGCCCTACTTTGAGTATTGAGAAACACTTTTTTTCAAAGACAAAATGAAACAGTTCCTGTTTTTAAAGATTTGATAAATAAATGCATATTATCACTTGTTGTCTGTGTGTCTCTTTGTGTGTCTCTTCCTGTCTCTCTTTGTCTCTTTCTGTCTGTCCCTCATTCTGTGTCTGTGTTTGTCTGCATCCTGTTTCTCTTTCTCTCTCTATCTCAATGCCTCTGAATCTGTGTCTCTGTTTCTGTCTCTATCTTTCTATCTGTCTCTCTCTGTGGGTGTCTTTGTCTCCTTCCTGTCTCTGTCCATTTTTCTGTCTCAGTCTCTTTCTCTGTTTCTCTCTGTCTCTGTCACTCTGTGTGTTTTTTGTCTCTCTGGCTCTATCTCTGTCTACCACTGTCAGTGTCTCTCCATCTCTGTCTCTGTCTGCCTCTGTCACTGTCTCTCCATCTTTTTCTCTGTCTCTCTCTCTCTCTCTCTGTGTGTGTCTCTTTCTCTGTCTCTGTCTCTCTCTGTCTCTGTCTCTGTCTCTCTCTGTCTCTCTGTCTCTCTCTCTGTGTCTCTCTCTGTCTCTCTCTCTCTGTGTCTCTCTCTGTCAGTCTGTCTCTCTCTCTCTTTCTGTCTCTGTCTCTCTCTCTCTCTGTGTGTGTCTCTTTCTCTGTCTCTGTCTCTCTCTGTCTCTGTCTCTGTCTCTCTCTGTCTCTCTGTCTCTCTGTCTCTCTCTCTGTGTCTCTCTCTGTCAGTCTGTCTCTCTCTCTCTTTCTGTCTCTGCCTCTCTCTCTCTGTGTGTGTCTCTTTCTCTGTCTCTGTCTCTCTCTGTCTCTGTCTCTGTCTCTCTCTGTCTCTCTGTCTCTCTGTCTCTCTCTCTGTGTCTCTCTCTGTCAGTCTGTCTCTCTCTCTCTTTCTGTCTCTGCCTCTCTCTCTCTGTCTCTCTGTCTCTCTCTCTCTCTGTCTCTCTCTGTCTCTCTCTCTGTCTCTCTGTCTCTCTCTGTGTGTCTCTCTCTGTCTCTCTCTCTCTCTCTGTCTCTCTGTCTCTCTCTCTCTCTCTCTCTCTCTCTCTCTCGCTCTGTTTCTGTGTCTGAATGCCTCTGAATTTGCATCTTTGTTTCTGTCTCTGTCTTTCTCTATGGGTGTCTTTGTCTTCTTCCTGTCTTTGTCTATTTCTCTGTCTCAGTCTCTTTCATTGTTTCTCTCTCTGTCTCTGTCACTATGTGTGTTATTTGTCTCTCTGGCTCTATCTCTGTCTTCCTCTGTCAGTGTCTCTGTTTCTCTGTCTCTGTCTGCCTCTGTCAGTGTCTCTCCATCTCTGTCTCTGTCTGTATCTCTGTCCCTCTCTCTCAGTCTCTGTCTGTCTCTGTCTCTGTCTCTGTCTCTTTCTTTCTCTCTCTGTCTCTGTCTATCTGTCTCTCTCTCTCTCAGTGTCTCTCTGTCTCAGTGTGTATCTGTGAGTATCAGTGTCTCTGTTTTTTACCTCCCAGTCTCTCTCTCTCTGTTCTTCCCTCCCTCCCCCTCCTCTATTTCTCTTTTTTTGTTTTTCTCGCTCTCTGTGTGTCTGTCTCTGTCCCCTGTTCCTCTCTCTCTCTCTCTCTCTCTCTCTCTCTCTCTCTCTCTCTCTCTCTCTCTCTCTCTCTGTCTCTGTCTAACTCTCTCTCTCTGTCTCAGTCTCACAGTCTCTGTCTCTTTTTCTGTCTCTGTGTCTGTTTCTCTCTGTCTCTGACTTGCTCTGTTTCTGTCTCTGTCCATCTGTCCATGACTATGTCTCTATTTCTGTCACTCTTTACAACTCTGTCTATATCTGTGGGTGTTTTTGTCTCTACCTCTCTGTCTCCCTCTGTCTTTGTCTCTGTATTTCTGTCTCTCTGCCTGTGTCTTTCATTGTCTCTGTCTCTTTATGTCTCTCTTTGTATCTCTGTCTGTCTGTCTCTGTGTCTCCATCTGTGTCTGTCTGTCTCTGTGTCTGTCTCTCTCTCCTCTCTGTCTCTCTGTCTCTCTTTTTCTATTTCTGTATCTCTGTGTGTGTGTGTTTGTGTCTGCTTTCTTGCTGTCTCTCTCTTTCTCTTTGTCTCTGTGGGTGTCTCTGTATCTCTCTCTTCTCTCTCTCCTCTCTCTCTCTCTCTCTCTCTCTCTCTCTGTCTCTGTCTAACTCTCTCTCTCTGTCTCAGTCTCACAGTCTCTGTCTCTTTTTCTGTCTCTGTGTCTGTTTCTCTCTGTCTCTGACTTGCTCTGTTTCTGTCTCTGTCCATCTGTCCATGACTATGTCTCTATTTCTGTCACTCTTTACAACTCTGTCTATATCTGTGGGTGTTTTTGTCTCTACCTCTCTGTCTCCCTCTGTCTTTGTCTCTGTATTTCTGTCTCTCTGCCTGTGTCTTTCATTGTCTCTGTCTCTTTATGTCTCTCTTTGTATCTCTGTCTGTCTGTCTCTGTGTCTCCATCTGTGTCTGTCTGTCTCTGTGTCTGTCTCTCTCTCCTCTCTCTGTCTCTCTGTCTCTCTTTTTCTATTTCTGTATCTCTGTGTGTGTGTGTTTGTGTCTGCTTTCTTGCTGTCTCTCTCTTTCTCTTTGTCTCTGTGGGTGTCTCTGTATCTCTCTCTTCTCTCTCTGTTTCTCTCTGTTTGTGTGTGTCTGTCTCCTATCTCTCTGTCTCTCTCTCTCCTCTCTCTGTCTCTCTCTCTTTCTGTGTGTCAGTCTCCATTTCTGTTTCTCTCTCTTTCTCTCTATCTTTGGCTCTCTCTCTTCTCTGTCTATTTCTCTCTGTCCCTGCGTGTCTCTGTCTCTGTCTCTCTGTTTCTCTGTGTGTGTGTCTCCTGTCTTGCTGTCTCTGTATCTCTCTCTTTCTATGTGTGTCTCTGTTTATCTTTCTTCTCTCTCTGTCCCTGTCCCCATCTCTGTCTCTCTCTTACTCTCTGTGTGTCTGTCCACCTCCCGTCTCTCTGTCTCTCTCTCTTTTTCTCTTTCTGTCTCTCAGTCTTTCTCTGTCTCTTCCTCCATCTCTGCCCCTTCTCTTGCTCTGTCTCTCTGTCTCTGTCTCTGCCTCATGAATATGAAAAAAATAAGTCATTGTCCACAGTCTAGAACCCAGTAAACAGTTTGCTAACGAACCCAAGACAGATTTGAAGAAAGGCAGACATTGCCCGGGGGAAAAGAGGGGAAAAATTGGAACAAAAGGTTTTGCAGTTGTCAATGCTGAAAAATTACCCATGCATATAATTTGTAAATAAAAAGCTATGAAAAACAATTGGATAGCAAGAATTCAAACAAACACAACCACTTTGGGTGGGCTTTGTCATTTGCACTAATAGGGACCTAAATATATTATGAAACTTAAGTGAAACTTTTAATGCTGCACCAATCCAATTACCTAAGGAATATGTGATAAAACTTGTGGAAATAATGATCAAATTAATTTGGAAAAACAGAAGTTAATAAAGGGAAATATTTAAAAGAGTGAGGGATGAAGGGAAACAGCAGTTCTAGACCTGAAACCATTATTATAAAACAGCTATCATCAAAACACTCTGGGATTGATTTAAAAATAGAGAGGAAGCAGGTCTACAGAGAAGGAAGGAAGGAGTGGCCAAAGGAGAACTGGAGCACATGGTGGAACGCAAAATGGTAACGTTGGCTATAACAAGTTAAAAAGGTTGGGCACAAACAAAATCAATGCAGGCAAGATTAGAAGTGTGTGAAATGGAGATAAAGTGAAGAACTTCCAGAAATGTTTAAAATTCCTTTTCTATATTTTTATTTTTCATTATTTCTATGTCTCTGTGACCTGCATTGGCTGTGTATTAGCCAATATTTACTAAAACTTTAGATATATTTACTTAACCTAAAATGATGACATTTATCACTATCCAATGTCATCAATATTTAGACGACTAGTTGAATGTTGTTAGCTTAGTAATCTAAATCTTGAAGGTCTGTTGGCACCCATGTCTAACATTCAATTAAGGGGAGAGGGCACCTACTTTCTTAATGCTCTCTAACCTATGATGTAATCCTTGGTAACCAAACCTGTAAAAACTGTCTATCTTTCCTAAATCTTTAGCCCTTCTACCGTGAGCTTTCTCTCTTTCCCTCCTCACGGTGGAATTGCTCATTCTCATGAGAATTTATTAATAAACAACAACTTTTCTGCTTTTTACTTCGAGAAGTCTCTGAGTTGTCATTTTGGGTAAGGGCTTTCTATATCCCTCACAGAAGGGAAGCAGCAAACTGGGGGGAAATTTAGATGCAAGGGTTCAGATGAAGGCTTCATTGTTAACTATATAGAAAATGGACTCAAATTTATAATAATGTAAGCCACTGTCCAATTGATACATGGTCAAAGAACATGAACATTTTTCAGATGAAGAAGCTAAAACCCTTTCTACTCATATGAAAAAGTGCTCTAAATCACTATTAATCAGAGAAATGCGAATTAAGACAACTTTGAGGTACCAGTGCAGTTAGAGGTGTAGAGGGAACATGTCAGAAGCTTGGCAGTGACTGAAAGGAAACCGGAGCAGCTTTGTTCAGGATGGAGACCTGGGGCAGAGATGGAGAACATGGTCCATGGCTAAGGACACTGGCATTGGGGGGAGAGGAGTTGGAGTCAAATCCCATTTGAACTCCTTAAGACACTGAGTACAGCAGTCGTGTAACTTAATAAAATATTTCCTTATTTATAAACTAACACAACATAAGGTCTTATTTGATAAGCCCTGGATACCTGCACAGATATTCCTTTGCAGGCCTGATTTAATAAAGGTCACATGTTTGTCAAACTTCAGATATTTATTTTATAATTTTGTTTCAAAGTTGAGAATTATTATTACAATAATCAGCTGTTTTCCTTGTCATTATTTCTTTTGAGGTTTGCTCACCAAGTGGATGGAAAACAGATCGAATTTTGTGGCCCCTGATCTTTCATAGGGAAAGAATAAAAAGGATATTTTTCTGGGCCAGATTTCTTGTGGGATTCATGCTGAACTCGGGAGAATTCATCCCTTCCCTTCCCTTCCCTTCTTTCGGCTCCTCCTGCCCCTTCACGCGGGTTAAAGGAGTGTTAAGTGGCTCCTGTCAGGGAAAAGCCAGGAAATCTGGGATTTAAAACGAGCCCAAGTGTAATACCAGGGTTTGGACACCGGATGGCAGGCGAAATGTGTAATATCCGGGCTGGCCACAGGTCGGCGCTCTTATTATTGTAATTAAGTTTTTAATGGCAATTAAAGCATGAAAAAGCATTAATTTGGCGCCTATTATTTGCCAGACCCTACCTTGAGTGTTGACAAACTCTTTTTTTTTCAAAGACAAAATGAAACAGTCCCTGTTTTTAAAGATTTGATAAATAAATTCATATTATCTCTCATTATATGTTTGTGTATCTCTTTGTGTGTCTCCTCCTGTCTCTCTGTCTTTGTCTCTGTCTCTGTCTGTTTGTCTGTCCCTCATTCTGTGTCTGTATCTGTCTCTATCCTGTTCCTCTCTCCCTCTCCCTCTCTCTCTCTCTCTCTCTCTCTCTCTATCTGAATGCCTCTGAATATGTGTCTCTGTTTCTGTCTCTGATTTTCTGTCTATCTCTCTCTATCTGTCTCTTTGTCTCCTTCCTGTCGCTGTCTCTCTATCTCAGTCTCTTTCTCTGTTTCTGTCTGTCTCTGCCTCTGTCAGCATCTCTCCATCTCTGTCTTTGTCCCTATCTGCCTCTCTCAGTGTCTCTGTTGCTCTGTCTCTGTCTCTGTCTGCCTCTGTCAGTGTCTCTCCATCTCTGCCTCGGTTTACCTCTGTCAGTGTCTCTCTCTCTGTCTCTTACTGTCTCTGTCAGTGTCTCTTTCTCTCTCTGTCTCTGACTGACTCTGTCAATGTCTCTAATTCTCTTTCTCTGTCTCTTTCTGCCTCTGTCAGTGTCTCTATTTCTGTCTCTGACTGTCTCTGTCAGTGTCTCTCCATCCCTGTCTCTGTTTACCTCTGTCTGTGTCTCTCTCTCTGTCTGCCTCTGTCAGTGTCTCTCCCTCTCTGCCTCTGTTTACCTCTGTCAGTGTCTCTCTCTCTGTCTCTGAATGTCTCTGTCAGTGTCTCTCTATCTCGTTCTCTGTCTGCCTCTGTCAGTGTCTCTGTATCCCTGTCTCTGTTTACCTCTGTCAGTGTCTCTCCATCTCTGTCTCTCTATCTCTGTCTCTGTCTGCCTCTGTCAATGTCTCTAATTCTCTGTCTCAGTCTCTGTCTGCCTCTGTCAGTGTCTCTCCATCTCTGCCTCTGTTTACCTTGGTCAGTGTCTCTCTCTCTGTCTCTGACTGTTTCTGTCAGTGTCTCTCCATCCCTGTCTCTTACTGTCTCTGTCAGTGTCTCTCCATCGGTTTTTCTGTTTGTCTCTGTCAGTGTCTCTGTATCCGTCTGTGACTGTCTCTGTCAGTGTCTCTCTGTCTCTGTCTCTATCTCTGTCTCTGCCTCTTTCAGTGTCTCAGTTGCTCTGTCTCTGTCTCTATGGCCTCTATCTCTATGACTCCATCTGTCTCTGTCTGTGTGTCTTTATCTCTTGTCCCTCTGTCTCTGTATATCTCTCTTTCTCTCTGTCTCTGTCTGAATCTCTCTGTTTCTTTTGGGCGGATTTCCTGTGGGATTCATGCCGACCTCGGGAGGATTCATCCCTTCCCTTCCCTTCCCTTCTTTCGGCTCCTCCTGCCCCTTCACGCGGGTTAAAGGAGTGTTAAGTGGCTCCTGTCAGGGAAAAGCCAGGAAATCTGGGATTTAAAACGAGCCCAAGTGTAATACCAGGGTTTGGACACCGGATGGCAGGCGAAATGTGTAATATCCGGGCTGGCCACAGGTCGGCGCTCTTATTATTGTAATTAAGTTTTTAATGGCAATTAAAGCATGAAAAAGCATTAATTTGGCGCCTATTATTTGCCAGACCCTACCTTGAGTGTTGACAAACTCTTTTTTTTTTCAAAGACAAAATGAAACAGTCCCTGTTTTTAAAGATTTGATAAATAAATTCATATTATCTCTCATTATATGTTTGTGTATCTCTTTGTGTGTCTCCTCCTGTCTCTCTGTCTTTGTCTCTGTCTCTGTCTGTTTGTCTGTCCCTCATTCTGTGTCTGTATCTGTCTCTATCCTGTTCCTCTCTCCCTCTCCCTCTCTCTCTCTCTCTCTCTCTCTCTCTCTCTCTCTCTCTGTCTGAATGCCTCTGAATATGTGTCTCTGTTTCTGTCTCTGATTTTCTGTCTATCTCTCTCTATCTGTCTCTTTGTCTCCTTCCTGTCGCTGTCTCTCTATCTCAGTCTCTTTCTCTGTTTCTGTCTGTCTCTGCCTCTGTCAGCATCTCTCCATCTCTGTCTTTGTCCCTATCTGCCTCTCTCAGTGTCTCTGTTGCTCTGTCTCTGTCTCTGTCTGCCTCTGTCAGTGTCTCTCCATCTCTGCCTCGGTTTACCTCTGTCAGTGTCTCTCTCTCTGTCTCTTACTGTCTCTGTCAGTGTCTCTTCTCTCTCTGTCTCTGACTGACTCTGTCAATGTCTCTAATTCTCTTTCTCTGTCTCTTTCTGCCTCTGTCAGTGTCTCTATTTCTGTCTCTGACTGTCTCTGTCAGTGTCTCTCCATCCCTGTCTCTGTTTACCTCTGTCTGTGTCTCTCTCTCTGTCTGCCTCTGTCAGTGTCTCTCCCTCTCTGCCTCTGTTTACCTCTGTCAGTGTCTCTCTCTCTGTCTCTGAATGTCTCTGTCAGTGTCTCTCTATCTCGTTCTCTGTCTGCCTCTGTCAGTGTCTCTGTATCCCTGTCTCTGTTTACCTCTGTCAGTGTCTCTCCATCTCTGTCTCTCTATCTCTGTCTCTGTCTGCCTCTGTCAATGTCTCTAATTCTCTGTCTCAGTCTCTGTCTGCCTCTGTCAGTGTCTCTCCATCTCTGCCTCTGTTTACCTTGGTCAGTGTCTCTCTCTCTGTCTCTGACTGTTTCTGTCAGTGTCTCTCCATCCCTGTCTCTTACTGTCTCTGTCAGTGTCTCTCCATCGGTTTTTCTGTTTGTCTCTGTCAGTGTCTCTGTTTCTCTGTCTCTGTCTCCTCTGTCAGTGTCTCTATCTCTGTCTCTGACTGTCTCTGTCAGTGTCTCTGTATCCGTCTGTGACTGTCTCTGTCAGTGTCTCTCTGTCTCTGTCTCTATCTCTGTCTCTGCCTCTTTCAGTGTCTCAGTTGCTCTGTCTCTGTCTCTATGGCCTCTATCTCTATGACTCCATCTGTCTCTGTCTGTGTGTCTTTATCTCTTGTCCCTCTGTCTCTGTATATCTCTCTTTCTCTCTGTCTCTGTCTGAATCTCTCTGTTTCTTTTGGGCGGATTTCCTGTGGGATTCATGCCGACCTCGGGAGGATTCATCCCTTCCCTTCCCTTCCCTTCTTTCGGCTCCTCCTGCCCCTTCACGCGGGTTAAAGGAGTGTTAAGTGGCTCCTGTCAGGGAAAAGCCAGGAAATCTGGGATTTAAAACGAGCCCAAGTGTAATACCAGGGTTTGGACACCGGATGGCAGGCGAAATGTGTAATATCCGGGCTGGCCACAGGACGGCGCACTTCTTACTGTAATTAAGCTTTTCATGGCAATTAATGCATGAAAAAGCATTAATTTGGCGCCTATTATCTGCCAGACCGCACATTGAGTGCTGGGAAGCATTTTTTTTCCAAAGACAAAATGAAACAGTCCCTGTTTTCAAAGATTTGATAAATAAATAAATAAATTTCTTGTCTGTGTGTCTCTCTTTCTCTGTGTCTCCTCCTGTCTGTCTCTGTCTCTGTCTGTCCCTCATTCTATGTCTGTTTGTCTGTATCCTGTCTCTCTCTCTATCTGTCTCTGTCTGTCTGTCTCTCTGTATCAGAATACCTCTGGATCTCTGTCTCTGTCTTTCTGTGCTGCCTGTCTTTCTGTCTATCTCTGTGTGTGTGTGTGTCTTTGTCTCCTGCCTGTCTCTTTCTCTCTGTCTCTGTCTCTCTGTGTTTTTTTCTCTCTGTCTCTCTGTTTCTGTCACTTTCTCTCTGTCTCTGTCTGTCTCTCTCTCTCTCTCTCTCTCATCTTTATCTCCTGCCAGACTCTTTTTCTCTGTCTCTTTCCCCATCCCCCCAGAGGGCTCCTCGAGGGGCTGGTTTTCTGGTAAGATCAGCTGATACTTTACAGAGTCTTGTAAAGCCAGAGAAACTGAGACAGGAGAGAGATTAGAGAGTTTTTAATATTTTATTAATGGGAGAGTAAGATTGACTGGACAGGACTCTCGTCTCAAATTATCCAGTCAGACAGAGATAAAGATATACTGGGACCAAGGAATTCATGTTGGTCCCGGGTCTGGAGGAGACTATCATCTCAAAGAATCCAGCGTCCAGCATCCACAGCTAGCCGCCATTCTCCAGCAATGAATGGAGGAATCTCTAACCTTTATATACCTTTTAGAGACAAAGAAGAGGGAAAGAGTGGGAAAGAGCGGGAAAGCCCAGCTGGAAAAGGCTGTGAATTAAAGAGGAACCCAGAGACAGGATGTCTGAATACCCAGAGATAAAGATGTTAGTGAAATATCTTGGAATATTTTAGAGGGATGTTCTCAAGGACAGAAGATAATCAGGAAGTCTACTCTCTTGTTTATCTTGCTTGGGCTAACGATTTATAATCTTAGACTAATTGGTCCTCAGCCTTCATGGACCAGAGGGAGATTTACAGCTTAGGGGAGTAATTAGGAAGACTGAGACAAGGGAAACTTGTACAAGGAAACTGAGTCAGGACAGTTAAAGAGAACTGTGGCATAACAGTCTAAATCTGGCCTAGACCCATGCTGGACAGGCGGCACATGGGGACCCCACAAACGGTGCTCCCCCCATACAGTGGATTAATATAAAACCTAAGAAATAGGAAACATCAAACTCAGAGACTTTTCATCAGCTACTCAGCCCTTCCTTACACTTTTGAGCCCCAAACTTCACTTCCTTGTTGGCTCAGCTCTTCCACGGATACAAACGTCTGTGTGATTTTTGTTTATTTGATTCTCCAATACAAGAAAATGTTTGGGCCTTCGGTCCCTACATCAGACAAAAAGGCTTTTTTTGCTTGTTGTGGGGGTTTTGTACAATGTCTCTCTATTAAAAAGTCTTGAAACACAAACTTAACCTCAGAACATGACACTTTGGCTGAAATTCCTAAATATCGCAGATTCACGATCAATGGTTTTCTGGGGTTTAGAGAGAGGAAATCAGACAATGGCATCATGCTCAGCGTTCGTTGTCATTGTGTTCACACAGCACAGAAGAACTATGAAAAATGAGAAATTTTTCCCCCTCGGAAGTGGTCACAACTTGGATTCAGATTTTATGGACAATTTGTTCGTTTGCTCTTTGATTATTTGACTTGGGACTCTGATCTCTCTCTGTCTCTAAAATGGGGCGGGGCTAAGAAAGAAATTATATTTTATGTCACATTCTTACAGATTGAACCTAGTCTAAGATCATGAGGACAATACGCTACCTTGTTACCTGAGTCCCCCTTTGAGTCTTACAGGAGTATTATTAAATCTAGAGAGTGAATCAAAAGAAAAAAGAAACTATGGGTAAAACGCAACTGAATCCATGGTAGCTCAACTTTTGTTGTTTCCTCTTCCCATAGATCCACGTTATTTTATTTGGGTCCCATTGCTAGCTGTTAAGAGGACTGTGCCCTCCCCTTTCCCATTGTATTCCAGGATCTTCTCTCGAGATGAATCAGAACTTCTAATCTATAGCTTTGGCCAGGGTATAAAGACGGTTTGTGTGACATCATCCTTACAGAAGCCTTCAATAATCTTTGGTGAGGGCGTGAGGATTGTATTTAACCTGCTGATATCTGTCCCGGCCCACCTTGTCCTGCAAATGCTTTTCCCCCTGTCCTTTCCGTACAGGCCGGAGGTAACCATGTCACAGGCAGAAATCCCCAGAATTCAGTGCATGCTGACTCGCATCTACATGGAACTTTGTATTTGGGGGAGACTCTTTTTCCCTTAAAATTTCAAAAACAATATTTTGGAAAGTAACCATGTGAGATGAGAGCTAGGAGACAGCAAGATCTCACAGACACAGCCTGACCTTGGAGGCAGGAAGACTTGGGTTCAAATTCTTCCTCAGACGTTCCCCAGCTTCATTATCTCAGGCAAATCTCTTCATCTCCCTTGGTCTCTGTCTACTGAAGGATTCGGACTAATGGCTTCCAGTATTTCCTCTGGGACTAAGTCTGTCACTAGGAGCCCCATTTAATCACATCGAAGACCCTAAGGGATGACTTGGAGAGGGGAAATGAGGCAGGAGGTGTAAACTGCACATGAGAGAAGCTGGGCAGGGACTGAAAGGAATCAGGAGCAGCTTTGTTCAGCATGGAGAGCTGGGGCAGAGATGGAGAACACAGCCCATGTTTAAAAACACTGGCATTGGAGGGAGAAGAGCTGGACTCAAATCCCAAAAACTGGGACTACTAATACAGTAGTCACCTTGATGAGAATGAACTATGTCTGACCCTCCTGAACTCTGTAAAAATTGTGTAAAATCACAAAAACCACGTCCCCCTTTGATCTACAGACCCCAAATGGTCCCACATCTTCTCAGAGTGCGATAATTCGTCCCATTCAAGAGCAAAACAAACTCCTATGGATCTTTGGGGAAGTCACCGTCTCAGGAAAAACTTCATATTCAAATGAGAATGATCCAACTTCCCCTAGACTTACCAATACAATCGGTCTTCTGGAAACGTGTTCTTCACAGATTTCTCTCCATTGAGAAAATGTGCCTGCCCAGAGAATGGCTCTCAGGGTTTTTCGATAAACCTTCCCATTTTTGCCCCGGCCTCTGGGGTCAGCGAATTCTTTTGCTTCCAAACCTGCATCTCCGAGCAGCAGGAGCATCACTCGCTCCTTCCCGCGCCTCATCAGCCTCACTGAATAAAATATCAGCTTGCTTATAAAATAATAATATAATAAGCCCTGGATACGGACAGAGATTCCTCTGCAGGCCTGATTTAATAAAAGTCCCATATTAGTCCAACTTGGGATATTAATTATATATTTATTTTCAAAGTTAAGAGTTATTATTAAAAAGATCAGCTGCTTCCCTTGTATTTATTTCTCCTGAGATTTGCTCTTGTGGATGGGTAACAGGCGCGCCAAGGACTGGAATCAGCTCCGAGCTATTCCCACTTCTGTGGGATCGAATCTTGTGGCCAGTGATCTTTTATAAGGAAAGAATAAACAGGACATGTTTCTGGGCCGGATTTCCTATGGATTCATTCTGCCACTGAGGGAATTCATCCCTTCCCTTCCCTTCACTTCTTTTGACTCCTCCTCCTCCCTTCACACAAGTTAAATGAGTGTTAAGTGGCTCCTGTCAGTGAAAAGCCCTTGTTATTATTATTAAGCTTTTAAATGATAATTACTTCATGACAAAGTATTAATTTGGCGCCTATTATTTGCTAGGCCCTACATTGAATGCTGGGAACACAAAGACAAAAATGAAACAATCCCTGTTTTCAGGGATTTGATATATAAATGCATATTAATTCTAGTTATCTGTCTGTATCTTTGTGTGTGCTTCTCTCTCCTGTTTCTCTATGTCTCTCTCTGTCTCTGTCTTTCTATTTGTCTTTGTCTCTTTGTCTCTGTCTGTCTCTCCTGTCTCTATCTCTATGTTTCTCTCTCTCTCTCGTCTTCTCTCTCTCTCTCTCTCTCTCTCTCTCTCTCTCTCTCTCTCTCCACACACACACACACACACACACACACACACACACACACACACACACACATACACACACACCCCTTTCTCTGCATCTCTGTGAGAGAGATTGTTATGCCACAGTTCTCTTTATCTGTCCTGACTCAGTTTCCTTGTACAAGTTTCCCCTGTCTCAGTCTCCCTAATTACTCCCCTAAGCTGTAAATCTCCCTCTGGTCCATGAAGGCTGAGGACCAATTAGTCTAAGGTTATAAATCGTTAGCCCAAGCAAGATAAACAAGAGAGTAGACTTCCTGATTATCTTCTGTCCTTGAGAACATCCCTCTAAAATATTCCAAGATATTTCACTAACATCTTTATCTCTGGGTATTCAGACATCCTGTCTCTGGGTTCCTCTTTGATTCACAGCCTTTTCCAGCTGGGCTTCCCGTTCTTTCCCACTCTTTCCCTCTTCTTTGTCTCCAAAAGGCATATAAAGGGTAGAGATTCTCCATTCATTGCTGGAGAATGGCGGCTGGCAGATGGATGCTGGACGCTGGATTCTTTGAGATGACAGTCTCCTCCAGACTCGGGACCAACATGAATTCCTTGGTCCCAGTATATCTTTATCTCTGTCTGACTGGATAATTTGAGACGAGAGTCCTGTCCAGTCGATCTTACTCTCCCATTAATAAAATATTAAAAACTCTCTAAGCTCTCTCCTGCCTCAGTTTCTCTGGCATTACACTTTCTCTCTGTCTCTGTCTGAATCTCTCTGTTTCTTTTGGGTGGATTTCCTGTGGGATTCATGCCGACCTCGGGAGAATTCATCCCTTCCCTTCCCTTCCCTTCTTTCGGCTCCTCCTGCCCCTTCACGCGGGTTAAAGGAGTGTTAAGTGGCTCCTGTCAGGGAAAAGCCGAGAAATCTGGGATTTAAAATGAGCCCAAGTGTAATACCAGGGTTTGGACACCGGATGGCAGGCGAAATGTGTAATATCCGGGCTGGCCACAGGACGGCGCCCTTATTATTGTAATTAAGCTTTTAATGGCAATTAATGCGTGAAAAAGCATTACTTTGGAGCCTATTGTTTGCCAGGCCCTACTTTGAGTATTGAGAAGCACTTTTTTTCAAAGACAAAATCAAACAGTTCCTGTTTTTAAAGATTTGATAAATAAATGCATATTGTCACTTGTTGTTTGTGTGCCTCTTTTGTGTGTCTCCTCCTGTCTCTCTTTGTCTCTGTCCCTCATTCTGTGTCTGTGTTTGTCTGTATCCTGTTTCTCTCTCTCTCTCTCTGCCTCTGAATCTGTGTCTCTGTTTCTGTCTCTGTCTTTCTCTATGGGTGTCTTTGTCTCGTTCCTGTCTCTGTCCATTTCTCTGTCTCAGTCTCTTTCTCTGTTCCTCTCTCTGTCTCTGTCACTCTGTGTGTTTTTTGTCTCTCTGGCTCTATCTCTGTCTCTCTCTCTCTCTGTCTCTCTCTCTGTCTCAGTCTCTCTCTCTCTGTGTCTCTCTCTGTGTGTGTGTCTCTCTGTGTCTCTTTCTCTCTCTGTCTCTCTCTCTGTCTCTCTCTCTGTCTCTCTCTCTGTCTCTCTCTCTCTGTGTCTCTCTCTGTCACTCTGTCTCTCTCTCTTTCTGTCTCTGCCTCTCTCTCTCTGTGTGTGTCTCTCCTTGTCTCTCTCTCTGTGTCTCTCTCTGTCACTCTGTCTCTCTCTCTCTCTCTATCACTCTCTCTCTCTGTCACTCTGTGTCTGAATGCCTCTGAATCTGTGTCTCTGTTTCTGTCTCTCTCTGTGTGTCTCTTTGTCTCCTTCCTGTCGCTGCTCTCCATCTCTGTCTCTGTCTGCCTCTGTCGGTGTCTCTCTCTCTGTCTCTGACTGTCTCTGTCAGTGTCTCTCCATCTCTGCCTTGGTTTACCTCGTTCAGTGTCTCTCTTTCTGTCTCTAACTGCCTCTGTCAGTGTCTCTCTCTCTGTCTCTAACTGTCTCTGTCAGTGTCTTTCTCTCTGTCTCTGACTTACTCTATCAGTGTCTCACTGTCTCTGTCTCTGTTAATGTCTCTAATTTTCTGTCTCTGTCACTGTCTCTATCTCTGTCTCTCTGACTGTCTCTGTCAGTGTCTCTCCATCCCTGTCTCTGTCTGCCTCTGTCAGTGTCTCTATCTCTGTCTCTGACTGTCTCTGTTAGTGTCTCTCCATCTCTGCCTCGGTTTACCTCGGTCAATGTCTCTCTCTGTGTCTCTGACTGGCTCTGTCAGTATCTCTCTATCTCTGTCTCTCTATCTCTGTATATGTCAGTGTCTCTATCTCTGTCTCTGCCTCTGTCTGCCTCTGTCAGAGTCTCTCTATCTCTTTCTCTGAAAGCCTCTGTAAATGTCTCTGACTCTTTGTCTTTGTCTCTGTTGGCCTTTATCAGTGTCTCTAATTCTCTGTCTCTGTTTCTGTCTGTCTCTGTCAGCATCTATTTATCTCTGTCTTTCTATCTCCATCTCTGTCAGCCTCTGTCAATGTCTCTCTAACTCTGCTTCTTTCAGTGTCTCTCCATCTCTGTCTCTCAATCTCTGTGTCTGTCAGTGTCTCTATCTCTGTCTCTGTCTGCCTCTCTCAGTGTCTCTGCCATTGTCTCTGTTGCTCTGTCTCTGTCTCTATGGCTTCTATCTCTATGACTCCATCTCTCTCTGTCTCTCTGTGTCTTTATCCCTTGTCCCTCTGTCTCTGTATATCTCTCTTTCTCTCTGTCTCTGTCTGAATCTCTCTGTCTCTTTTGGGCGGATTTCCTAGGGGATTCATGCTGAACTCGGGAGAATTCATCCCTTCCCTTCCCTTCCCTTCTTTCGGCTCCTCCTGCCCCTTCACGCGGGTTAAAGGAGTGTTAAGTGGCTCCTGTCAGGGAAAAGCCAGGAAATCTGGGATTTAAAATGAGCCCAAGTGTAATACCAGGGTTTGGACACCGGATGGCAGGCGAAATGTGTAATATCCGGGCTGGCCACAGGTCGGCGCCCTTATTATTGTAATTAAGCTTTTCATGGCAATTAATGCATGAAAAAAGCATTAATTTGGCGCCTATTGTTTGCCAGACCCTACCTCGAGTGTTTAGAAGCATTTTTTTCAAAGACAAAATGAAACAGTCCCTGTTTTCAAAGATTTGATAAATAAATGCAATTATCTCTCGTTATATGTTTGTGTATCTCTTTGTGTGTCTCCTCCTGTCTCTCTGTCTTTGTCTCTGTCTCTGTCTGTTTCTCTGTCCCTCATTCTGTGTCTGTGTCTGTGTGTATCCTGTTTCTCTCTCTCTCTCTCTCTCTCTCTCTCTCTCTCTCTCTCTCTGTCTGAATGCCTCTGAATATGTGTCTCTGTTTCTGTCTCTGATTTTCTCTCTCTCTATCTGTCTCTTTGTCTCCTTCCTGTCCCTGTCTCTCTATCTCAGTCTCTTTCTCTGTTTCTGTCTGTTTCTGCTTCTGTCAGCATCTCTCCATCTCTGTCTTTGTCCCTATCTGCCTCTCTCAGTGTCTCTGTTGTTCTGTCTCTGTCTCTGTCTGCCTCTGTCAGTGTCTCTCCATCTCTGCCTCATTTTACCTCAGTCAGTGTCTCTCTCTCTGTCTCTGATTGACTCTGTCAGAGTCTCTAATTCTCTGTCTCTGTCTCTTTCTGCCTCTGTCAGTGTCTCTCC
This sequence comes from Antechinus flavipes, assembly GCF_016432865.1. Classification (NCBI taxonomy): domain Eukaryota; kingdom Metazoa; phylum Chordata; class Mammalia; order Dasyuromorphia; family Dasyuridae; genus Antechinus; species Antechinus flavipes. The sequence goes on along the minus strand of NC_067404.1, from coordinate 56,503,286 downwards.
ATCCCTGTCTCTGTCTGCCTCTGTCAGTGTCTCTGTATCCCTGTCTCTGTTTACCTCAGTCAGTGTTTCTCCATCTCTGTCTCTCTATCTCTGTGTCTGTCAGTGTCTCTATCTCTGTCTCTGTCTGCCTCTGTCAGTGTCTCTCTGTCTCTGTCTCTATCTCTGTGTCTGTCTGCCTCTCTCAGTGTCTCTGCCATTGTCTCTGTTGCTCTGTCTCTGTCTCTCTCTATGGCCTCTATCTCTATGACTCCATCTCTCTCTGTCTCTGTCTGTGTGTCTTTATCTCTTGTCCCTCTGTCTCTGTATATGTCTCTTTCTCTCTGTCTCTGTCTGAATCTCTATGTTTCTTTTGGGCGGATTTCCTGGGGGATTCATGCCGACCTCGGGAGGATTCATCCCTTCCCTTCCCTTCCCTTCTTTCGGCTCCTCCTGCCCCTGCACGCGGGTTAAAGGAGTGTTAAGTGGCTCCTGTCAGGGAAAAGCCAGGAAATCTGGGATTTAAAATGAGCCCAAGTGTAATACCAGGGTTTGGACACCGGATGGCAGGCGAAATGTGTAATATCCGGGCTGGCCACAGGTCGGCGCCCTTATTATTGTAATTAAGCTTTTCATGGCAATTAATGCATGAAAAAAGCATTAATTTGGCGCCTATTGTTTGCCAGACCCTACCTCGAGTGTTTAGAAGCATTTTTTTCAAAGACAAAATGAAACAGTCCCTGTTTTCAAAGATTTGATAAATAAATGCAATTATCTCTCGTTATATGTTTGTGTATCTCTTTGTGTGTCTCCTCCTGTCTCTCTGTCTTTGTCTCTGTCTCTGTCTGTTTCTCTGTCCCTCATTCTGTGTCTGTGTCTGTGTGTATCCTGTTTCTCTCTCTCTCTCTCTCTCTCTCTCTCTCTCTCTCTCTCTCTCTCTCTCTCTATGTCTGAATGCCTCTGAATATGTGTCTCTGTTTCTGTCTCTGATTTTCTCTCTCTCTATCTGTTTCTTTGTCTCCTTCCTGTCCCTGTCTCTCTATCTCAGTCTCTTTCTCTGTTTCTGTCTGTTTCTGCTTCTGTCAGCATCTCTCCATCTCTGTCTTTGTCCCTATCTGCCTCTCTCAGTGTCTCTGTTGTTCTGTCTCTGTCTCTGTCTGCCTCTGTCAGTGTCTCTCCATCTCTGCCTCATTTTACCTCAGTCAGTGTCTCTCTCTCTGTCTCTGATTGACTCTGTCAGAGTCTCTAATTCTCTGTCTCTGTCTCTTTCTGCCTCTGTCAGTGTCTCTCCATCCCTGTCTCTGTCTGCCTCTGTCAGTGTCTCTGTATCCCTGTCTCTGTTTACCTCAGTCAGTGTCTCTCCATCTCTGTCTCTCTATCTCTGTGTCTGTCAGTGTCTCTATCTCTGTCTCTGTCTGCCTCTGTCAGTGTCTCTCTGTCTCTGTCTCTATCTCTGCGTCTGTCTGCCTCTCTCAGTGTCTCTGCCATTGTCTCTGTTGCTCTGTCTCTGTCTCTCTCTATGGCCTCTATCTCTATGACTCCATCTCTCTCTGTCTCTGTCTGTGTGTCTTTATCTCTTGTCCCTCTGTCTCTGTATATGTCTCTTTCTCTCTGTCTCTGTCTGAATCTCTCTGTTTCTTTTGGGCGGATTTCCTGGGGGATTCATGCCGACCTCGGGAGGATTCATCCCTTCCCTTCCCTTCCCTTCTTTCGGCTCCTCCTGCCCCTGCACGCGGGTTAAAGGAGTGTTAAGTGGCTCCTGTCAGGGAAAAGCCAGGAAATCTGGGATTTAAAATGAGCCCAAGTGTAATACCAGGGTTTGGACACCGGATGGCAGGCGAAATGTGTAATAGCCGAGCCGGCCACAGGTCGGCGCACTTCTTATTGTAATTAAGCTTTTCATGGCAATTAATGCATGAAATAGCATTAATTTGGCGCCTGTTGTTTGCCAGACCCTACCGTGAGTGTTGAGAAACGCTTTTTTTCAAAGAAAAACTGAAACAGTCCCTGTTTTAAAAGATTTGATAAATAAATGCATATTATCTCTTGTTATATGTTTGTCTGTCTGTCTCTGCATGTGTGTCTCTCTGTCTCTGTCTTTGTCTGTCTGTCTATCCCTGACACTGTATCTGTGTTTCTTTCTCTTCTGTCTCTCTGTTTCTGTCTGTATCTGTCTCTCTGTCTCTTGGTCTCTGCGAGTGTGTGTGTCTCTCTATGTCTCTTTACAAACTCTCAACCAGCACAAAGGGTCCTTCACTTTTTCTATGTGGAACAACCAGATAAACCAATGCAGAATGGTTCATTAAGTGCCTCCTATGTGCCAGAAGGAAAGGGAGAGTAGGAGAGAGAGCTGGCCCTGAATACAGAGGGCCCTGGGTTCCAGTCCTGTCTCTGACTCCCGTCTGTGACTCGGACTCCCTCTGTGGCCCCGGACAACCCTCAGCCTTTCAGGGCTCCAGGAAACTACACAGGCCGTTCCAGAAGTCCTGGGGCATCTGAAGAAATTAAAACCGAAAACGGCGCCTGCTCTTCCTGCATAGAAAGATACCCTGCAGGGGGGGCGGCTTGCCCTGGGAGACAGATTCTGCCATTGGGCTGAGCCCTGTCCAAGGAAATCTCCAGTCGGGTAAATATCCCCACAGCCGGACGCTGAGGATCCGGATCAGAGAAGGAGAACAACGTCTCCTTAGAGGGTGGGATGCTGGGAGCAAGTTCATATTCCTCGCCTCCCTCGCCCGGCCTCCCGGACACAGGAGGCCCCGTGGCAGCTTCCTGGCTCAGACGGGTTATCCAGTCCCAGCCGCTGAGGTCTCCAGAGCCCCTGGGAGTCCTCTGCTGGAAATCCCTGACAGATCTGTCACCTCCGGGAGGTCCGGCCTCCATTCCTGGGCAGGAAGGCATTTTACAGAGGGAGACAGAGGGGACAGAAAGGGACTGGCCCCAGGATGCACCAGGCCTGGAGCTCGACTCCCATGGGGGCCGGAGAGGTCAGCTACCTCATCTGAAAAAGGAGGACACTGATGTCCAGGGAAGGTCACTGACTTCCTGGAAGTAATATGGATGGGGACAGAGGCCACATGTGAAACCCCCGACCTCTAACTCCCAATACTGTGTCCATCCCACAGTGCCCACCCCCTGCCCCTGCCCTCCCTGAGCCCCCTCAGTCTGTCCTTGTGCAGAATGTTGTTTGTAAGGGGCGTTTTCTCACCCACTGAAGTCTATGTTGCCACAGAGGCGAGGAGAAATGGGGAGGAGAAGCGGGGAGCAAGCCCCTTTTGCTCCAGGAGCAGAGTTTGATCACCTGGAGGGAAGCGGGTCAGTCCTGCTGTCCCAGGCTCCCCCTTTCCCCCCCACCCCCACAGAGGGCTCATCGAGGGGCTGATTCTCTGGTAACATCAGCTGATACTTTACAGAGTCTAAACCTGGCCTAGACCCGTGCTGGACAGGCGGCACACGGGGACCCCGCAAATGGTGCTCTCCCCATACAGTGAATTAATATAAAACCTAAGAAATAAGAAACATCAAGGACTGTTCCTCAGCTACTCAGCTCTTCCTTCCATATTCTAAACTGATCTGAAAGTAACCCTGTGAGTTGAGAGCTAGGAGACAGCAGGATCTCACAGACACAGCCTGACCTTGGAGGCAGGAAGACTTGGGTTCGAATCCTTCCTCAGACATTCCCCAGCTTCATTATCTCAGGCAAATCTCTCCATCTCCCTTGGTCTCTGTCAAAGGAAGGAGTCGGAGGAATGGCCTCCAGTATTTCCTCCGGGGCCAAGTCTGTCACTAGGAGCCCCATTCACTCACATCGAAGGCCCTAAGGGGTGACTGGGGGAGGGAAATGAGGCAGGAGGTGCAGCAGGGACTGAAAGGAAACAGGAGCAGCTTTGTTCAGGATGGAGACCTGGGGCAGAGAGGGCAGAGACCGTGTTCTGGCCCATGGTTACGAACGCTGCCATTGGAGGGAGAGGAGCCGGATTCAAATCCCCGTTGGACTCCGTAATACACTGACTGCAGCCGTCGCCTCACATAATAAAATATTTGCTAATTTCTAAATTAACAACATAAGGACTTATTCAATAAGCCGGGGATACCTGGACAGATATTCCTTTGCAGGCCTGATCTAATAAAGGTCACATATTAGTCAAACTTCTAATATTTATTATATCAATTTCTTCCAAGCTAAGAATTATGAAAAGGATCAGCTGCTTCCCTTGTATTTATTTCTCCTGAGATTTGCTCTTGTGGATGGGCAGCAGGCGCGTCAGGGACTGGAATCAGCTCCGCGCCGTCCCTGCTTCTGGGGGATCCAGTCTTGTGGCCAGTGACCTTTTATAGGGAAAGAATAAACAGGACATTTTTCTGGGCCGGATTTCCTGTGATATTCATGCTGACACAGCGAGAATTCATCCCTTCCCTTCCCTTCCCTTCTTTCGGCTCCTCCTGCCCCTTCACGAGGGTTAAAGGAGTGTTAAGTGGCTCCTGTCAGGGAAAAGCCAGGAAATCTGGGATTTAAAATGAGCCCAAGTGTAATACCAGGGTTTGGACACCGGATGGCAGGCGAAATGTGTAATATCCGGGCCGGCCACAGGTCGGAGCACTTCTTATTGTAATAAAGCTTTTAATGGCAATTAATGCATGAAAAAGCATTAATTTGGCACCTATTATTTGCCAGACCCTACCTCTAGTGTTCAGAAGCATTTTTTTCAAAGACAAAATGAAACAGTCCCTGTTTTCAGCGATTTGATAAATAAATGCATATTCTCTCTCGTTATATGTTTGTGTATCTCTTTGTGTGTCTCCTCCTGTCTCTCTGTCTTTCCCTCATTCTGTGTCTGTGTTTGTCTGTATCCTGTTTCTCTCTCTCTCTCTCTCTCTCTCTCTCTCTCTCTGTCTCTCTCTGTCTCTCTCTCTCTCTCTCTCTGTTTCTCTCTCTCCCTCTCTGTCTCTCTCTGTCTCTCTCTGTCTCTCTCAGTCTATCTCTTTCTCTCACTTTCTCTCTATGTCTGTCTGCCTCTTTCACTCTCTCTGTCTCTGCGTCTCTGTATGTATGTGTGCATATGTGTGTGTCTCTCTGTTTCCTGTCTCTCAGTCTCTCTCTGTCTCTTCCTCCATCTCTCCCCCTTCTCTTGCTCGGTCTCTGTCTCAGTCTCTGTCTCATGAATATGAAAAAATCAGTCATTGTCCACAGTCTAGAGCCCAGGAAACTGTTTGCTCAGGAGCCCGAGACAGATGTGAAGAAAGGCAGACATTGCCCGGAAGCCCCCACAGGGTCGAGGAGGGCGGAGGGGACCCCCCAGGATTCCTGCAGGAGACGGTTTGGAAGCTCAGTCTGGAAAGGGGAGAGAAGCTCAGAGGGGAGGGGAGGAGAGAGGGACTCCAGGCTTGGGGATGGGACTTACTGTCTCCCCCTGTCAAGAAGATGCTGTTATCAGATACTTCCCAGACTACCTAGGAAGGGACTCTTTAGCAACCCCAAGATCCATCCCCCTGCCAGGGGACCTTCACACACCCTTTGAGACAGGACCTGGGAGCTGATCTGCAGCTGCACTTGAGCTGCCTCCATCTCCCCCCTTAGAGCTCCCTGGCTCTGCCTCTCCTCCATGATCCCCCCTCCCGTGTGAGTTCCCCCCTTTACACCTGGGAAACCCCCACGCTACATTTCCCCTCATGAAACATCTGCTTATGATGACAACCTCTGCTCAGTTCCCTTCGAGCCTCAGTCCTCTCAGTGTGACTCTCCCTCCTCCCTCCCCCTCATGGCTCCATTTTCCAGATTCTGGCCAGCACAAGAGTTCTGCATAGGTCTCATTGTAAAATATTCTTTACATAAATAAAAATAAGTAGAAACAGTTGGAGGAAAGTTGAATGTTTGTGGCCAGGCCTTGCTCATATAGTGGGAGTGACAATATAGGATTTATCTCAATTAGTGCAAAGAATCAGTCCCATGAAGTAGCCCCATTATTAGAATTTGCACGGGACACTTCCCTGGGAAGGAAAGCAGTCACTCTATTTTATATAGTTGATATAATTGGATACCACGAAGAAACAGACTAGTTGATCAGTGGAATCGATTAGGTTCAAAGGACAAAATAGTCAATAATTTTGCTAATCTAGTGTTTGACAAAACCAAAGACCCAGCTCTTGGGATAAGAACTCACTGTTTCACAAAAACTGCTGGGAAAATTGGGAATTACTATGGCAGAAACTAGGCATAGACCCACACTTAATACCGTGCACCAAGATAAGGTCAAAATGGGTCCGTGACCTAGGCATAAAGAACGAGATTATAAATAAATTAGAGGAACATAGGATAGTTTATCTCTCAGACTCGTGGAGGAGGAAGAAATTTGTGACCAAAGATGAACTAGAGACCATTACTGATCCTAAAATAGAAAATTTTGATTATATCAAATTAAAAAGCCTTTGTACAAACAAAACTAATGCAAACAAGATCAGAAGGGAAGCAACAAACTGAGAAAACATCTTCACAGTTAAAGGTTCTGATAAAAGCCTCATTTCCAAAATATATAGAGAACTGACTCAAATTTATAAGAAATCAAGCCATTCTCCAATTGATAAATGGTCAAAGGATATGAACAGACAATTTTCAGATGATGAAATTGAAACTATTACCACTCATATGAAAAATTGTTCCAAATCACTATTGATCAGAGAAATGCAAATTAAGACAACTCTGAGATACTACTACACACCTGTCAGATTGGCTAAGATGACAGAAAAAAATAAAGATGAATGTTGGAGGGGATTTGGGAAAACTGGGACACTGATACATTGTTGGTGGATTTGTGAACGAATCCAACCATTCTGGAGAGCAATCTGGAATTATGCCCAAAAAGTTATCAAACTGTGCATACCCTTTGATCCAGCAGTGTTTCTATTGGGCTTATATCCCAAAGAGATACTAAAAAAGGGAAAGGGACCTGTATGTGCCAAAATGTTTGTAGCAGCCCTGTTTGTAGTGGCTAGAAACTGGAAAATGAATGGATGCCCATCAATTGGAGAATGGCTGGGTAAATTGTGGTATATGAACGTTATGGAATATTATTGTTCTGTAAGAAATGACCAGCAGGATGAATACAGAGAGGCTTGGAGAGACTTAACATGAACTGATGCTGAGTGAAATGAGCAAAACCAGGAGATCATTATATACTTCAACAACAGCACTATATGATGATCAATTCTGATGGACGTGGCCCTCTTCGACAATGAGATGAACCAAATCAGTTCCAATAGAGCAGTAATGAACTGAACCAGTTACACCCAGCAAAAGAACTCTGGGAAATGAATATGAATCACTAAATAGAATTCCCAATCCCTCTGTTTTTGTCTGCCTGCAGTTTTGATTTCCTTCACAGGTTGATTGTACACTATTTCAAAATCTGATTCTTTTTGTACAGCAAAATAACTGTATGGAGATGTATACCTATTTTGTATTTAACTTATACTTTAACATATTTAACATACATTGGTCAACCTGGAATCTGGGACAGGGGGTGTGGGAAAGGAGGGGAAAAATTGGAACAAAAGATTTTGCAATTGTCAATGCTGAAAAATTACCCATGCATATATCTTGTAAATAAAAAACTATTAAGAAAGATTTGGATAGCAAGAATTCAAACACATACAACCACTTTGGGTGGGATTTGTCATTTGCCCTAATGTATTACTAATATAATAATAGTAATACCTAAATGTATTATCAAAGTTAAGTGAAACTTTTAATGCTGCACCAATCCAATTACCTAAGGAATATGTGATAAAACTTGGGAAAGTAATGATCAAATTAATTTGGAAAAACAGAAGTTAATAAAGGGAAATGTTTAAAAGAGTGAGGGATGAAGGGAAACAGCAGTTCTAGACGTGAAACAATTATTATAAAACAGCAGTCATCAAAACACTCTGGGATTGATTTAAAAATAGAGAGGCAGCAGGTCTACGGAGAAGGAAGGAAGGAGTGGCCAAAGGAGAACTGGAGCACATGGTGGAATGCAAAATGGTAACTTTGGTTACAATAAGTTAAAAAGTTTGGGCACAAACAAAATCAATGCAGGCAAGATTAGAAGGGAAGCAGCAAATGGGGGAAATTTACACCCAAGGGCTCAGACAAAGATTTCACTGTTAATTATATAGAAAATGGACTCAAATTTCTAAGAACGCAAGCCAATTGATACAGGGTCAAAGGACATGAAGATTTTTTCAGATGAAGAAACTAAAACCCTTTCTAGTCACATGAAAAAGTGCTCTAAATCACTATTAATCAGAGAAATGTGAATTAAGACAACTCAGAGGTACCAGTGCAGGAAGGAAGTGGACACTGCACATGATAGAAGCTTGGCCGTGACTGAAAGGAAACAGGAGCAGCTTTGTTCAGGATGGAGACCTGGGGCAGAGAGGGCAGAGACTGTGTTCTGGTCCATGGTAACGAACGCTGCCATTGGAGGGAGAGGAGCCGGATTCAAATCCCAGTCGGACTCCTTAATACAATGACTAGAGCAGTTGCCTCACATAATAAAATATTTGCTTATTTCTAAATTAACAACATAAGGATTTATTTAATAAGCCGTGGATACCTGGAAAGCTATTCCTTTGCAGGCCTGATCTAATAAAGGTCCCATATTAGTCAAACTTCTGATATTTATTATATCAATTTCTTCAAAGTTAAGAATTATTATTAAAAGGATCAACTGCTTCCCTTGTATTTATTTCTCCTGAGATTTGCTCTTGTGGATGGGCAGCAGGCGCGTCAGGGACTGGAATTAGCTGCACACTGTCCCCGCTTCTGGGGGATCCAGTCTTGTGGCACGTGACTGGGAAAAGATATAATGATCAAATTAATTTGGAAAAACAGAAGTTAATAAAGGAAAATATTTAAAAGAGTGAGGGATAAGGGAAACAGGGATAGGGAAAAACTAAACAGGACATTTTTATGAGCCAGATTTCCTGTGAAATTCATGCCGATCTCGGGAGAATTCATCCCTTCCCTTCCCTTCCCTTCTTGGTTCCTCCTGCCCCTTCACGCGGGTTAAAGGAGTGTTAAGTGACTCCTGTCAGGGAAAAGCCAGGAAATCTGGGATTTAAAATGAGCCCAAGTGTAATACCAGGGTTTGGACACCGGAGGGCAGGCGAAATGTGTAATATCCGGGCTGGCCACAGGTCGGCGCCCTTATTATTGTAATTAAGCTTTTAATGGCAATTAATGCATGAAAAAGCATTAATTTGGCACCTGTTGTTTGCCAGACCCTACCCTGAGTGTTGAGAAGTAATTTTTTTTCAAAGACAAAATGAAACAGTCCCTGTTTTCAAAGATTTGATAAATAAATGCATATTATCTCTCGTTACATGTTTGTGTATCTCTTTGTGTGTCTCCTCCTGTCTCTCTGTCTTTGTCTCTGTCTGTTTGTCTGTCCCTCATTCTGTGTCTGAGTTTGTCTGTATCCTGTTTCTCTCTCTCTCTCTCTCTCTCTCTCTCTCTCTCTCTCTCTCTCTCTCCCTTTGAATCTGTGTCTCTGTTCGTATCTCTGTCTTTCTATCTCTCTCTCTGTGTCTCTTTGTCTCCTTCCTATCGCTGTCTGTCTCTCTATCTCATTCTCTTTCTCTGTTTCTGTTTCTGTCTCTGTCAGTCGCTCTCCATCTCTGCCTCTTTCAGCATCTCTTCATCTCCGTCTCTGTCAGTGTCTCTGCATCTCTGTCTCTGTCTTCCTCTGTCAGTGTCTCTCTACCTCTGTCTTTGTCTCTGCCTCTCGCAGTTTCTCTGTTGCTCTGTCTCTGTCAGCCTCTGTCAGTGTCTCTCCATCTCTGCCTCGGTTTACCTCTGTTAGTGTCTCTCTCTCTGTCTCTGACTGTCTCTGTCAGTGTCTCTCTATCTCTATCTCTGTCAGCCACTGTCAATGTCTCTCGGTATCTCTGTCTCTGTTTACCTCTGTTAATGTCTCTATCTCTATCTCTGTCTGCCTCTCTCAGTGTCTCTGCCATTGTCTCTGTTGCTCTGTCTCTGTCTCTCTCTATGGCCTCTATCTCTATGACTCCATCTCTCTGTGTCTCTGTGTGTCTTTATCTCTTGTCCCTCTGTCTCTGTCTATCTCTCTTTCTCTCTGTCTCTGTCTGAATGTCTCTGTTTCTTTTGGGCGGATTTCCTGGGGGATTCATGCCGACACAGGGAGAATCCATCCCTTCCCTTCCCTTCCCTTCTTTCGGCTCCTCCTGCCCCTGCACGCGGGTTAAAGGAGTGTTAAGTGGCTCCTGTCAGGGAAAAGCCAGGAAATCTGGGATTTAAAATGAGCCCAAGTGTAATACCAGGGTTTGGACACCGGATGGCAGGCGAAATGTGTAATATCCGGGCTGGCCACAGGAGGGCGCCCTTCTTAATGTAATTAAGCTTTTCATGGCTATTAAAGCATGAAAAAGCATTAATTTGGCGCCTATTATCTGCCAGACCGCACATTGAGTGCTGGGAAGCATTTTTTTTCCAAAGACAAAATGAAACAGTCCCTGTTTTCAAAGATTTGATAAATAAATGCCTATTATCTCTCATTATATGTTTGTGTATCTCTTTGTTTGTCTCCTCCTGTCTCTCTGTCTTTGTCTCTGTCTCTGTCTGTTTGTCTGTCCCTCATTCTGTGTCTGTGTCTGTCTCTATCCTGTTTCTCTATCTCTCTCTCTCTGTCTCTTTGTCTCCTTCCTGTTGCTGTCTGTCTCTCTATCTCAGTCTCTTTCTCTGTTTCTGTCTCTGTCTCTGTCTCTGTCTCTGTCAGCTGCTCCCAACTCTGCCTCTGTCAGTGTCTCTCTATCTCTGTCTGCCTCTCTCAGTGTCTCTGTTGCTCTGTCTCTGTCAGTGTTTTCCCATCTCTGTCTCTCTATCTCTTTCTCTGTCTGCCTCTGTCAGTGTCTCTGTATCTCTGTCTCTGTTTGCCTCTGTCAGTGTCTCTCCATCTCTGCCTCAGTTTACCTCCGTCAGTGTCTCTTTCTCTACCTCTGACTGTCTCTGTCAGTGTCTCTCCATCTCTGCCTCAGTTTACCTCGGTCAGTGTCTCTCTCTGTCTCTGCCTGTCTCTGTCAGTGTCTCTCTGTCTCTGACTGTCTCTGTCAATGTCTCTAATTCTCTGTCTCTATCTCTCCCTCTGTCACTGTCTCTATCTCTCTCTCTCTCTGACTGTCTCTGTCAGTGTCTCTCCATAGGGATGGACCCTCTGACAGAGGGTCTCTGTCTGCCTCTGTCTCTGTCTCTGTCTCTGTCTGTGACTGTCTATTAGTGTCTCTCCATCTCTGCCTCGGTTTACCTCGGTCAGTGTCTCTCTGTCTCTGTCTCTGTGTCTCTCTCTCTCTGTCTCTGTCTCTGTCAGTGTCTCTCCATCTCTGCCTCATTTTACCTCAGTCAGTGTCTCTCTCTCTGTGTCTGATTGACTCTGTCAGAGTCTCTAATTCTCTGTCTCTGTCTCTTTCTGCCTCTGTCAGTGTCTCTCCATCCCTGTCTCTGTCTGCCTCTGTCAGTGTCTCTGTATCCCTGTCTCTGTTTACCTCAGTCAGTGTCTCTCCATCTCTGTCTCTCTATCTCTGTGTCTATCAGTGTCTCTATCTCTGTCTCTGTCTGCCTCTGTCAGTGTCTCTCTGTCTCTGTCTCTATCTCTGTGTCTGTCTGCCTCTCTCAGTGTCTCTGCCATTGCCTCTGTTGCTCTGTCTCTGTCTCTCTCTATGGCCTCTATCTCTATGACTCCATCTCTCTCTGTCTCTGTGTATCTTTATCTCTTGTCTCTCTGTCTCTGTATATCTCTCTTTCTCTCTGTCTCTGTCTGAATCTCTCTGTTTCTTTTGGGCGGATTTCCTGTGGGATTCATGCCGACCTCGGGAGAATCCATCCCTTCCCTTCCCTTCCCTTCTTTCGGCTCCTCCTGCCCCTTCCCGAGGGTTAAAGGAGTGTTAAGTGGCTCCTGTCAGGGAAAAGCCAGGAAATCTGGGATTTAAAATGAGCCCAAGTGTAATACCAGGGTTTGGACACCGGATGGCAGGCGAAATGTGTAATATCCGGGCTGGCCACAGGACGGCGCCCTTATTATTGTAATTAAGCTTTTCATGGCAATTAATGCATGAAAAAGCATTAATGTGGCGCCTATTGTTTGCCAGACCCTACTTTGAGTATTGAGAAGCACTTTTTTTCAAAGACAAAAATGAAACAGTCCCTGTTTTCAAAGATTTGATAAATAAATGCATATTATTTCTTGTCTGTGTGTCTCTCTTTCTCTGTGTCTCCTCCTGTCTGTCTCTGTCTCTGTCTGTCCCTCATTCTATGTCTGTTTGTCTGTATCCTGTCTCTCTCTCTATCTGTCTCTGTCTGTCTGTCTCTCTGTATCAGAATACCTCTGGATCTCTGTCTCTGTTTCTGTCTCTGTCTTTCTGTGCTGCCTGTCTTTCTATCTCTGTGTGTGTGTGTCTTTGTCTCCTGCCTGTCTCTGTCTTTCTCTCCATCTCTGTCTCTCTGTGTTTTTTTCTCTCTGTCTCTCTGTCTCTGTCTGTTTCTCTCTCTCGTCTTTATCTCCTGCCGGACTCTTTTTCTCTGTCTCTTCCCCCCTCCCTAGAGGGCTCCTCAAGGGGCTGGTTCTCTGGTAACATCAGCTGATACTTTACAGAGTCTAAATCTGGCCTAGACCCGTGCTGGAGAGGCGGCACACGGGGACCCCACAAATGGTGCTCCCCCCATACAATGAATTAATATAAAACCTAAGAAATAAGAAACATCAGGGACTGTTCCTCAGCTACTCAGCTCTTCCTTAAGTTTTGAGCCCCAGACCTCGTTTCCTTGCTGGCTCAGCTCTTCCACAGATACAAATGTCTGTGTGATTTTTGTTCCAATGATTCTCCAACCCAAGAAAAGGTTTGGGCCTTCGGTCCTTACATCGGACACGAAGGCTTTTTTGCTTATTGGGGGGGGGGGTTTGTAACAATGTCTCTCTATTAAAAATCTTCAAACACAAACTCAGAATCAGAACGTGACGGGCGGCACACGGGGTCCCTGCAAACGGTGTTTCCCCCCAAAGTGAATCAAGTTAGGATCTAATCAGTAAGAAACATCAAGGACTGTTCCTCAGCTCCTCAGCCCTTCCTTCCATATTCTAAACTGATCTGAAAGTAACCCTGTGAGATGGGAGCTAGGAGACAGCAGCATCTCCCAGACACAGCCTGACCTTGGAGGCAGGAAGACTTGGGTTCAAATCCTTCTTCAGACTTTCCCCAGCTTCATTATCTCAGGCAAATCTCTCCATCTCCCTTGGTCTCTGTCAAAGGAAGGAGTCGGAGGAATGGCCTCCAGTATTTCCTCCGGGGCCAAGTCTGTCACTAGGAGCCCCATTCACTCACATCGAAGGCCCTAAAGGGGGACTGGGAGAGGGAAATGAGGCAGGAGGTGCAGCAGGGACTGAAAGGAAACAGGAGCAGCTTTGTTTAGGATGGAGAGCTGGGGCAGAGATGGAGAACACGGTCCATGGCTAAGGACACCGGCATTGGGGGGAGAGGAGCCGGATTCAAATCCCCGTTGGACTCCTTAATACACTGACTGCAGCCGTCGCCTCCCTTAATAAAATATCAGCTTATTTATGAAATATACAACATAAAGACTTATTCACTGAGCCCTGGATACGGACGGAGATTCCTCTGCAGGCCCGAGTTTATTAAGGTCCCATTAGTCAAATACGTTATCTTATTATTAAAAAGATCAGCTGCTTCCCTTGTATTTATTTCTTTTGAGGTTTGCTCACCAAGTGGATGGAAAATAGGCCCATTGTGGACTGAAATCAGCTCCGCGCCGTCCCCGCTTCTGGGGGATAGAGTCCTGTGGCCGGTGACCTTTTATAGGGACAGAATAAAGAGGCTATTTTTCTGGGCCGGATTTCCTGGGGGATTCATGCCGACCTCGGGAGAATTCATCCCTTCCCTTCCCTTCCCTTCTTTTGGCTCCTCCTGCCCCTTCACGCGGGTTAAAGGAGTGTTAAGTGGCTCCTGTCAGGGAAAAGCCAGGAAATCTGGGATTTAAAATGAGCCCAAGTGTAATACCAGGGTTTGGACACCAGATGGCAGGTGAAATGTGTAATATCCGCGCCGGCCACAGGTCGGCGCTATGATTATTACGTTTCCCTGTTGTTTCGACTTTGGACAGCAGATGTCAGCAAAAGACCGTCTTATATTTTTAAATAGCAATAAATTCATGAAAAAGTATTAATTTGGCGCCTATTATTTACCCGGCCCTGCAATAAGTGCCGGGAACGCAAAGACAAAAATGGAACAGCCCCTTTTTTCAGGGATTTTATCTAGAAAGGCCCATTATCAAGCTAATATGCATTTTCATATCAAACATACAATCATAAAGGTGAGAATATAATGCTTTCTAGGCATCCCAGCAGAGTCCCAGAGGAACCAGCAAATGGAAATCAAAGCAAGCCCATCCCTCCTACAGATCCTTCCCCCAGCTTGGTGCAAGGGGCAGAACAAACTTCTTTTGTGGCTTCCAGTTCCTCTTGTCCTCCAAAGTCAAATTCAGTAAACTGATGCAATTTGTGCGTTTGAGATGAGTCGTCTATCTTCATTGCAATGGTGTCTAGAAAAGAGTCATACTTTCATGCTGCCGTTACCTTCACAAATCCGTATTCAAGTTATGAAGTATCAAAACCAGTAATTACTTCGTTTGTCTTTTCTAATCCTCACCCTTCAGAATCTCTTCCTCCCTCTCCCTTTCTTTCTCTCTGTCTCTCTGTTTCTCTGTCTCTGTCTCTCCCTTTCTGTCTCTCTGTCTGTGCCTCTGCCCCTACCTCTATCTCTGTCTCTTTCTTTTTCACTCTGCCTCTCTTTGTGTCTCTCTGTCCCTTCTCTATCTGTCTCTGTTTCTATTTCTGTCTCTCTTTCTTTCTTCATATCTATCTCTCTGTCTCTGTCTTTGTATTTCTCTCTCTGTCTCTAACTGTGTGTATCTGTCTCCTTTCTCTGTCTCTCTGTATCTGTCTCTGTCAGCACACAGGTACCCACCAAATGGTATTTCTCCCCGAAAGTGAGTCAAGTTAAAATATAAGAAATAAGAAACATCAAACTCCGAGTTTGTTCGTCAGCTACTCAGCATTTCCTTACATTTTGAGGCCCAAACCTCATTTCCTTGTTGGCTCAGCTCTTCCACGGACACAAACGTCTGTGTGATTTTTGTTCATTTGATTCTCCAACACAAGAAATTGTTTGGGCCTTCAGTCCCTACATTGAGGGTGAAGGCTTTTTTGTGTGTTTTGGGTTTTTGTTGTTCTTGGTTTTTTTTTTATACAATCTCCCTTCATTAAGAAATCTTGAAGTACAAAATTAATATTAGAACATGACACTTTGGGTGAAATTCCCAGCAGCTGTTTCCTAAATGTCGCAGATTCACGATCAATGGTTTTGTGGGGTTTAGAGAGAGGAAATCAGACAATGGCATCGTGCTCAGCGTTCGTTGTCATTGTGTTCACACGGCACAGCAGAACAATGAAAAATGAGAATCCCCCCAAGTGGTTGTAAGTTGGATTCAGATTTTATGGACAATTTGTTCATTTGCTCAAATAATAATTTGACTGGGGACCCTGATGTCTATCTGTGAGTGTGTGTGTCTCTCTCTAAATTGGGGAGGGGCTGAGAAGGAAATTACATACTTATGTCAGACTTTGCAGATTGAATCTAGTCCAAGATCATGAGGACAATACACTACCTTGTTACCTGAGTCCCCCTTTGAGTCTTACAGGAGTATTATTAAATCTAGATAGTGTAGCAAAAGAAAAAAGAAACTATCTGTAAAATGCAACTGAATCCATCGTAATTGAACTTTTGCTTTTTATTATTATTATTAAGTAATAAATAAATTATCATTTAATATTCCATTATATTCTTCTTATTTTATTCAGGTCTCATTGCTAGCTGTTAAGAGGAATAAGCCATTCCCCATTCCCATTGTATTCCAGGATCTTCTCTTAAAATGAGTTAGGATTCTAATCCATAGATTTGCCAGAGGTATAAAGACTTTTTATAAATTGCTTATGTGACATCATCCTTACAGAAGCCTTCAATAGTCTTTGGTGAGGGCGTGAGGATTGTATTTAACCTGCTGATATCTGTCATAGTCCACCTTGTCCTGTAAATGCTTCCCCCCCACTCCCCCACCCCCGCTGTCCTTTCAGAGGTAAGGGCCCTCCTTCATGACAAAGTGTCATGTCACAGGCATGTGAATCCCCAGAATTCAGGTCACGCTAACAGGCATCTACATGGCACTTTGTATTTGGGGGAAACGATTTTTCCCTTAAAATTTCAAAAAGAAATTGATCGCTTATTCTTTCAGCCTTAGAGAATCTAGAGAAATGAAAGTAACCCTGTGAGATGAGAGTTAGGAGACAGCAGGATCTCATAGACATACTCTAACCTTGGAGGCAGGAAGACTTGGGTTCGAATCCTTCCTCAGACATTTCCCAGCTTCATTATCTCAGGCAGCTCCCTTGGTCTCTGTCAAATGAAAGATATGGACTAATGGCTTCCAGTATTTCCTCTGGGGCTAAGTCTGTCTCTAGGAGCCCCATTTAGTCACATGGAAGCCCCTAAGAGGTGACTGGGGGAGAAGGAAATGAGACAGGAGGTGTAGCAGGGACTGAAAGGAAACAGGAGCAACATTGTTCAGGAGGGAGAGCTGGGGCAGAGATGGTTACGAACGCTGCCATTGGAGGGAGAGGAGCTGGATTCAAATCCCAGTCGGACTCGTTAATACCCTGACTACAGCAGTCGCCTCACATAATAAAATATTTGCTAATTTCTAAATTAACAACATAAGGACTTATTTAATAAGCCCTGGATACCTGGACAGATATTCCTTTGCAGGCCTGATCTAATAAAGGTCACATGTTAGTCAAACTTCTGATATTTATTGTATCAATTTCTTCCAAGCTAAGAATTATTATTAAAAGGATCAGCTGCTTCCCTTGTATTTATTTCTCCTGAGATTTGCTCTTGTGGATGGGCAGCAGGCGAGTCAGGGACTGGAATCAGCTCCGCGCCGTCCCCGCTTCTGGGGGATAGAGGCCTGTGGCCGGTGACCTTTTAGAGGGAAAGAATAAACAGGACATTTTTCTGGGCCGGATTTACTGAGGATTCATGCCGACCTCGGGAGAATCCATCCCTTCCCTTCCCTTCCCTTCTTTCGGCTCCTCCTGCCCCTTCCCGAGGGTTAAAGGAGTGTTAAGTGGCTCCTGTCAGGGAAAAGCCAGGAAATCTGGGATTTAAAACGAGCCCAAGTGTAATACCAGGGTTTGGACACCGGATGGCAGGCGAAATGTGTAATATCCGGGCTGGCCACAGGTCGGCGCTATGATTATTACGTTTCCCTGTTGTTTCGACTTTGGACAGCAGATGTCAGCAAAAGACTGTCTTATATTTTTAAATAGCAATAAATTCATGAAAAAGTATTAATTTGGCGCCTATTATTTGCCGGGCCCTGCAATGAGTGCTGGGAACACAAAGACAAAAACCGAATAGCCCCTTTTTTCAGGGATTTTATCTAGAAAGGCCCATTATCAAGATAATATGTATTTTTATATCAAACATACAATCATAAAGGTGAGAATATAATGCATTCTAGGCATCCCAGCAGAGTCCCAGAGGAACCAGCATCTGGAAATCAAAGCAAGCCCATCCCTCCTACAGATCCTTCCCCCAGCTTGGTGCAAGGGGCAGAACAAACTTCTTTTGTGGCTTCCAGTTCCTCTTGTCCTCCAAAGTCAAATTCGGTAAACTGATGCAATTTGTGATGTTATACTTTTATGCTGGCTTTCCCTTTACAAATTCACATTTAATTGATGAACTAGGTATGAAAACCAGTAACTATTTCATTTATCTTTTCTTATCTTTCTGAATAGCTCTGTGTGTGTCTCACTTTGTCTCTCTTCTCTCTGTGAGTCTCTCTGTCTCTTTCTTCTCTCTGTTTCTCTTCTCTTCTCTTCTCTTCTCTTCTCTCTCTCCGCCTACCTTCTGTCTCTCTGGTTCTCTCTTCCCTGTCTCTCTCTCTCCCCTTCCTCTGTCTCTCTACTCCCTCCTTGTCTCTCTTTCTTTCCCTCTCTCCTACCTCTCTCTTCCCTCTGTTTCTTTCTCTTTCTCCTCTGTCTCTCTCTCTCCCCTTCCATCTCTCTCTCTCTCCTTCCTCCCCCTCACTCTCTCTCCTCTCTCTTCTCTCTGTCTTTGTCCTCCCTCTGTCTCTCTCTCTCTGTCCTCCCTCTGTCTTTCTCCTCCCTCCCTCTCTTTCTCTGTCTCTCTCTTCCCCCTCCATCTCTCTCTCCTCCTTTTGCCTGTCTCTCTCCTCCCTCTGTTGTTCCTCTCTCCTCTCTTCTCCCCACCTCTCTCTCTCTCTCTCTCTCTCTCTCTCTCTGTCTCTCTCTTCCCTCCCTCCTCCACCTTCTCTATTTGTCTCTCCTCTCGCCTCCCTTTCTTTTCTCCCTCTTTCTCTTCACTCTCTCTTTCTCCCTCCCTCTCTCCCACCTCTCTGTCTCTTTGTCTCCTGAATCTGTCTCTGTCTCTGTCTCTTTCTGTGTGTGTCTCTGTGTCTCTGTCTCATGAAAAAGAAAAAATAAGTCATTGTCCACAGCCTAGAGCCCAGGAAACCGTTTGCTCACGAACCCGAGGCAGATTTGAAGAAAGGCAGACATTGCCCGGAAGCCCCCACAGGGTCCAGGAGGGCGGAGGGGACCCCCCAGGATTCCTGCAGGAGATGGTTTGGAAGCTCAGTCTGGAAAGGGGAGAGAAGCTCAGAGGGGAGGGGAGGAGGGAGCGACTCCAGGCTTGGGGATGGGACTTACTGTCTCCCCCCCTGTCAGGAAGAAGCTATTATTAGATAATTCCCAGACTACCCCAAGATCCATCCCCCTGCCAGGGGACCTTCACACACCCTTTGAGACATGACCTGGGAGCTGATCTGCAGCTGCACTTGAGCTGCCTCCATCTCCCCCCTTAGAGCTCCCTGGCTCTGCCTCTCCTCCATGATCCCCCCTCCCTGGTGAGTTCCCCCCTTCACACCTGGGAAACCCCCAAGCTACATTTCCCCTCATGAAAGATCTGCTTATGATGACAATCTCTGCTCTGTTCCCTTCGGGCCTCAGCCCTCTCAGTGTGACTCTCCCTCCTCCCTCCCCCTCACGGCTCCATTCTCCTGATTCTGGCTAGCTCTAGTCAGTCTATCCTGCCAGACAAGGGGTTTCTCCTTTCTCCTGGTTAATTGTGGCTTCCCCTGGGGAACTTGTCTTTTTCCTCAGTCTACCTATATGTCACAGTGCTGATGAGGGTGAGACGATGACAGTAAAGATGTGAGAGGGACAAAAGTACCTACATGACAATGACATCACTTATCCTGTGACGGTGATTATGGTGATGTGACCACCATATTGGCCATGAGCAAAGCAAGTATAGTAGATGAAGAATTGTCCTTGAAGCCGGGAAGCCCTAGATTCAAGTTCCTCCTCTGACATACACTGGCTCTATGAACCTTTCGGTTCTCCTGGTCATTCTTTAATTACAAATTGCAGAAACGTGCTAACCTTTTATTGGGAGAGGGGCTATCCTCAACTGGGAGTTCCCTATACCAGTAAAGTCATGGATCCCATCCCCATCCCTGTTTCTATGTGGAAGCACTAGGGACACAAATATAATAAGTATAATTCCTATTTGCAGGTAGCTTACATTCTCACATATTTGTTTTCCTAGAACCTACTCCGGTAAATGAATTGCAGTAGGCACTTTTAAAATGTCTGTTATTACTTCTATAACAATATTAATGTTTATTTAATACCTTATAACAATTGGGCATAAATTATTTTATAGCCATAATCTCATTTTATCTCTCTCTCCCAAAGTCTGTGAAGCAAGCCATTTTACAGATGAAAAAAGTGATACTGATTTGCTCACGATCAAGAAACAACAGGGCCGGGACTCCAACTCAAGTCATCTGACTTCAAATATAGCATCATATGGACTCTCTAGGTGAGGCAAACAGAATTATAGAATTATACATCAATCATCTATCAGTCTTGCTTTCAGTCTTGCTTTCGTGGCAGATGTATTGAACCTTGAAGGATGAGGAAGTCTCTAGTAAATAAATACAGAAGGCCATGGCTTAAGCATATGAAATACATGCATATGTATGTGTTTACAGGTGCAAGTTTGCATGTCTATGTGATAGGGACCCAGTACGATCATTTAGAACACAGTCCAGGTGGAAATAGTTGAAATCAGAATGAAATAGTCCTAGATTAAGCATCCCTATGTCAACTTTGCTTTTGGATCACAAGGTAATTTATGGTGACAACATTTCATTTATATTAACAATTTTGAGACAACACAAGAACAAATGCATGTTCAGGTAGTTAATGAAAATGAATCATATATATTATACTACAGATATTTTGACACTCTTTTGGTTTAGTGCTGCTCTTTCTTTTCAAAGGATCTATGAACATCTCATCTATCTGTTCATGACAGGTAATTGTTTAAGTTCATACAAAGGGGAAAAAAAATCCAGCTACTTGTCAAAAAGGAGTGGGAGAAAAGTGAGATGCTGTTAACATTCATAAGAAGTAGAACAAGGTAGACTTTTAATGTGCTCTCAAAGAAGCCCTCATTTTCATAGGGACCATTTCTGTTACTGTGGTTACCTATTTTAAAACATACAAAGCTTTTACGGTCTAAAAAGATCCTTCCATGATGAGAAATTTGACCCGATAGCCATTAAATACAGCACAACAAATGTTAATTAAGCAACTGCTGTGGGCAGCTAGGTGGCCTTGCATGGATAGAGGCCTGAAGTTCCAGAAGTCCTGATTTCAAAGACAGCCTCAGACACTTGCTAGCTGTGTGACTTCTCTTACCTTCTCTAAGCCTTAGTTTTCTCATCTGTAAAATGGGAATAAAAATAGCATCTGTCTCACGGGATTGTTATGAGGATAAAATGAGCTGATATTTCTAAAGTGCTCAGCAGAGTGTCTGCTATATAATAGGTGTTTATTTTAAAAGAAGTCACTTTGTTAGAGATTAGGGATATAGAAGAATAAATGAAAAATGATCCCATCCCCCAAAGAGCTTGATTTCTCCAGGGAATATACAGATATATAAAACCAAAATAATAGGAAAAGGAAGAAAGCAAGAATAAGTGTGGGAAGGGTAAGAGCGACATGGAAACCTTGGAATAAAAGGGGGCACTTATAACTCACCCTTTAGGCAGGATTATAAGAGGCAAAAGTATAGTGTTCATGAGGTAGTTGAAGCACCAGAAGTGTGACTGGATTGCTACATCAGCATTCCTAAACCAATCACAGTCATGAAGTGATGCTGTGTAGTTGGGCCATTCCACTCTCGGTGTTCTCATTCTTCCCTTCCTTGCTAGAGATTAGTTTTTTAAATATATACAGAAAAAGTCTGAGCCTCTTGTGATTAAGTATGGGTTTCCCATGTTTCCTCACAATAATCAGTAATTGACCCTAATAGACAACAAAGCTTTCCCCTGAGCTTGATTGGCCCCTGACTCTCTTGGCAACTTCCTGATCACGTAAACTCCCAATTGTGTGAAGTTTGGGCCCTTTTAACTTGGTAGATTTTTAAAGACCATTTTTAAGACCATTTAAGACCATATACCTTGCCCAGTTAATCAGACATATTTCCATATGGAGGCCCAAAGGGCCACCTTCAGAGAAGCTTAGTACCACAGTATCCTTTTTTGCTGTATTTGGGCCGAGTACACCTTCTTTTGTTAATTTGAGTTCAATGACTCACAAAGGCCTTGTTTCATCTCAACGTGGAACCTAAACTAATAAGATGCAGGCATTAGGCCCACCCTAACATTTGAGCATAGTTGTTATTTGGGACGGGATGAGATAGCCTCATGGCTTACACCATAGTTGAGTTGGGGATGGCTGTAGAAATATGTTCAAGGAAAGGGAGCCGACAAGGACTCTTCTATTTCTGTATGAGGAGTCCTTTCTGTGGGACAGGAAGCAAGCAGAAATTAGCTCAGTGGGGCTAAAAGAGGCTTCCTGGGAGGGCCCAAAATCCAGAACTTCTGATCTATTGTTAACTTTCCTGCAGAATGTGGAATATCTGACATGATAAAACTGAAAGTGACCTGACCTATAACTTCGGCATCTCGAGAAAAAGCTCTTGGCTTTCAGGGACTGTGTAGTGAGAGCTAAGGAGCAGCTAATGGAGCTGGTGGTTGTGTAAGTGAAGGTTCTCTCCTGATTGACAGGCCACAGGCAGGAACTCACTCTGTGGTTTCTGACCCAAAGGTATCAGTTCCTATTGAGATCAAATCTGAAGCATGAGACAGGAGAAGGAAAGCAGACAATGAAACAGAGACTGGAGAATTCCTACCAGTGGTAATGAAGCTCTAGCCTTTTCCCATTTAGCTGTAAGGAAAAGGTGATTGCAGAAGTTCAAACAGAAACCTAAGAGCAATGACTTTAGAGAGTTTGGTCTAATAGTCTAAGCTGAGAAGTTCTCTCCAACTGAATTACGTCGGCTAGGGCAGTGGTTCTCCCAGTACCGTCCAGAGAATCTTGGGGTCTCTGAAAGCCTTTTAGAGAGTCTACAAATTCAAGATTAGTTTTTATTTCTAATGTGGTAAATATTTATAAACATAACTCATAAACAAAAACTCTTGGGACACATCCTCAGTAATTTTTAATAATATAAAGATACTGAGAACAAAAGTTTGAAAACTGCTGGACTGGGGGGATCTCTCCAAGGATTTACTGTTCCAGAATCAGCTAAATGGATTAGAGCTTGCAAAGAGGGAATGCTCTTTGTCTCCTTTTAGATTGCTGAGATGGGTAATTATTTATACCTGGTCCCCTAAAGAGCAATTCCCATTGCAGCCAGTTCCCTCTGGGGATTTGCAAGGGAGAAGATGAAGTTCCTAAAGGAAATGGTCAGAGAGATTGGATTTATATCTCCCTCCCAGAGCCTGGGCGACTAGCCTACCTAGCACTAGATTCTTAACTTAAATATCCTTGTCTGAGCACAGTTTCTGAACCGAATCTTATATTTGCTCAGAAAACAATCTCATTGTGGAGCAATTTAGCTCCATAGAACAAACATCCTCTCACCTCCTCCTATCTCCCTTCCCCTCTCTCATCCCCAACACTGAGATAAAATTAAACTGTCAAGTTTCATTTAGGTTCCACTGGAGAAAAATAATGTTTGAGAAGCAGGAAACTGTAGCCTGAGAAAGACTCAGAAGCTTATAAAATCTATACATTTGTTAACATTACCTAATGATTTTGAACTACAAATTGGAATGCATTTAAAATGAAACATTTCATACATTAGGTCTCAGAACTTACCTTTGGTAAGTCTTAGAAGGAAAGGCTGACAATTTTGGGGGGGGGATTGGGGGAGGGATTTTCATTGGAATCAAGATGGATCATATTTTTAGGTTGGGATTAGATAAATCTGTGTAACAACACACGGTAGCTATTAAATCAATCAATTAAAAGGCATTTAATGTTATTAAGTAGGCACTCCTACTATGTGCCAGGCAATATTAATCATTAGTTACAGTGTAATAAGGTTTATTATACTCAAGAAGCAGTTAAACTTGATTTCATTCTTTTGATGGTAAATCATATATGATTCTTTTAAAGATTTGTTAGAGAGTAGGAATTGTTTCCATCTTTGTCTCTTTGCATCCCTACCACCTACATAGCACTTACTACAAAGCTGGTGCTTAACAAATGCTTATTGAGTGATTAATGAGAAGTATGATAAAATTCTAGGAGTATTATTTTACATGATTATTATTTATTAATGATAAGCACAAGAATGAAGAGAGCAGCAACAATTTCCAGGCCACTGGTTTTTCCAACCTGGCCCAAACAGCCACCATCTGGAACCTGTGGAGAAGAGACCAGCCATCCCCACCAACTGCCACTCAAGAGGCAGGAGGGACAGTCTTGCTGAAGTAGCAGAGTATCCTTTGGGAAAGACAGGAGGCAACATGTACCAGGCAAATTGAATCACCACCACTATCACCCTGACTACCTCTCAAATCCTGATGGAAACAGCCCAGAACCCTAAAGCCAAGGGCCTTTGGAAAACCCCCACAAAGAAATCTGGGACAGTCTCTCAAAAGAGCAGCCCACCAGGCTAATGCCAGTCCCTTACTTTCAATCACAATAAAAAACAATTCTACCAACATCACATACATACTAATCAGAGAATTCTAGTAATTCTGACTTCTAACAAGTCTGCTTCCATCATAAATGTTCCTTAGGGCTGCTGACTCTCTCATTCTTCTTTCTTTCTGCACCTTACTCACTGTGGGCTCTAATGGGTGAGCTTTGACCTTTACCTTGCTTGCATTTGTATCCCCATCACTTAACATCACCATACTAAGTGATTAATAAATGTTCCCTCAGTATTTCTTTTTTCCTTCTTTTCTTCATTCCTTCCTTCTTTTTCTTTCTTTCTTTCTTTCTTTCTTTCTTTCTTTCTTTCTTTCTTTCTTTCTTTCTTTCTTTCTTTCCTCCATCCCTTCCTTCTTTCCCTCCTTCCCTCCCTCCCTCTGTCCCTCTTTTCCTTCCTTCCTTCCTTCCTTCCTTCCTTCCTTCCTTCCTTCCTTCCTTCCTTCCTTCCTTCCTTCCTTCCTTCCTTTCTGTTTGTCTCTTTTGTTTCTATCTGTCTATGCCTCTGTCTCTGTTTGTCTCTCTCACCATATGTGTACTCTCTGAAAGTACAAAGGAAGAACTTTCCTCTCCCAAGCTATTTTGGCAACTCTTTTACTCATACAGGCACACAGTATTATCATTTTCTCTACCAACGACAGAGTTTTATGCAAGTGCTCCAGGTTTAAGATCAGGGATACATTAGTATTTGGTGGATTTTTCCAATCTGAGAACTTTTCAGATGTAAGAAACAATCATATAAAAATTAACTTGAAATCTTGTAATAAGCCCTTTAATTCACAGCTTCTTTATCTGGCATCTGCTGACCCCTAAGGAATCAGTGGATAGATTTCAGGGAAGCCATGAATTCATTTTTGAAACATTTTGATCACTAAATTTCAATATAATTTGCTTTGTATTCTCAAATTTTATTTTATATCTTTAAAAACATTATTCCGAAGATAATAATGAATGTTGGAGGGGATGTGAGAAAACTGGGACACTGATGCATTATTGGTGGAGTTGTGAAATGATCCAACTACTCTGGAGAGTGATTTGGAACTATGCCCAAAGGGCTATGAAATTTTGCATACACTTTGATCCAACAGTGTTTCTACTGGGCTTGTATCCGAAAGAGATCATAAAAGAGGAAAAAGTATCGCATGTGCAAAAATGTGGCGGCCCTTTTTGTAGAGACAAGAAACTGGAAATTGAGTGGATGGCCCTTAGTTGGAGAAAGACTGATTAAGTTCTGGTATAGAAATGTCAGAGAATATTATTGTTCTGTAAGAAATGAGCAGGCTGATAACTTAGCCGTGAGTAGTATCAAGAGAACATTGTACACAGCAACAAGATTATGTGATGATCAACTGAGGTGATTTGAGGCAATTCTAATAGACTTGGGATGGAGAGAGCCATCTGCATCCAGAGAGAGAACCATGGAGAATACTCAAAGCATAGGATTTTCACCTTTTTGCTGCTGCTGTTGTTTGTTTGCTTAGTTTTTTCTTTCTTGTATTTTTTCCCCTTTTGGTCTAATTTTTCTTGTGCTGCATGATGAGTATGGAGGTATATGCGTGTGTTTGGCCTAAATTGCTTGCTCTCTTGGGAAAGGGATG
This sequence comes from Antechinus flavipes, assembly GCF_016432865.1. Lineage (NCBI taxonomy): Eukaryota > Metazoa > Chordata > Mammalia > Dasyuromorphia > Dasyuridae > Antechinus > Antechinus flavipes. Next base: position 56,477,491 of record NC_067404.1, on the reverse strand, counting down.
GGCAGGAGAAGGAGAAAAATTTGGAATACAAAGTTTTGCAAGGTTGAATGCTGAATACTATCTTTGCATATATTTGAAAATAGAATTCTGTTAAAATAAAAAAAAAACATTTCTTCTGACAAGGAATCCATAGGTTTCACCGTACTGCCAAGGGATCCAGGATACAAGAAAGATTAAGAAATCCTGCTCTAACTGGTATTATATAAATATTTCCTTTATGGAGTAGAAAGGCAGAGATTTCGTTGCTGTGGGTGATATCAAAAGTCATTAGCTTTTTTGATCTCGTCTACCCACCCTAATCACCTGTGATGGCATGAAACATGGGGGGCCTACTATGGAGTGAGGGTAGTTAGAGCTTCATTCATCTCTTCTGAAGTTTTGATAAGTGTGTTCCCTGGGGATGATTTGCCAGAATAAGAAGTATATAATAGTAATTAAGTAGTATTTTTTGACCATAATTTGGTAAGCATTAGAGTCCAAACAATAGCAAAGGAGCCTAGGTTTTCAAAAGGATAGATTTAAACGCCTAAGGGACTTTCTAGCTATTGAGCTACCTGTCTATGCTGACAGGGTTCTATATCTCAAATAACTAAAAATAGTCTGAAACTATGAACTCTTCAGAGCTGACGTCCTGGCAGTTATCACAACAGTTTAGTCAATACATTGTAATATGACTGAATGGTGGAAGATGGTTTAAAAAAAAAAGAGCAGCTCAGCAGAGAAACCTTACAGAAAGAACATCTCAGCAAAGGTGCTCAACAGAGAGAAAGCACCACCAACAGGGGACTTGGGTAGCTTTGACGTGTCAGATGTATGAGTTGCTCCTAACCATAGATGTTTCCTAATGTGTGTATCCTTTCACACATTAGTGGGTTCTCAGATCACACTCATTCCCTGGTTATGTCCTCTCCCTACTAGTCTTATAGTAGTAAGCTGTGGAATAGTATATTGGAGAGCGGCTAGATGGTACAGTGGATAGAGTGTGGGGCAAGTAACTTCGCCCTGTTTTCCTCCATTTCTTCAAATGTCAAATGAGCTGGAGAAGGAAATGGCCAATCACTCCGGTATCTCTGCCAAGGAAACCTCTAAAGGGGTCACGAAGAGTCATATACAATTGTAAAATGACCCCATAACAAAAATATATGTTGGGGAGAATCATGACACTTCTTTTGCCATATTATTTGATTAAACAGTATTTTTTGAATTCTGTTTTCTGATCAGTCTAGCAAAAGTGACATCAACGGGGGCTCATGAAAAATAATTTTCAGTTGTTGGTTCACAAAATGCTTCAAACTTCTTGAAAAGCTATGTGTGAGGGGAGCCCTGCTTAGGTTAAAATACACATATCTTAAAGGAAACTTTAATAAAAAATATTAATAGAAATTAATAGAAAAACTAGATTAAATTTTTTTCAGATTCTTTTCTTGAGGACTTTGGTTCAGCATCACCTACAAAAGCCCACTTTCCAACTTCTAGCCTAAAGGTCCAGTCCTTTTCCTCTTACTTGACTTTTTGCCCAAGTGGAGAGGGGACACACAGGCAACTGACAAGACATATAACCCTTCTGTGTCCCACAAGAGCAGAAAAGGGAATAGCTCAGTCCCTCATGGAAGGTGCTAGATGCCATGATGCGAGAAGGCAATCCCTTTTCATCCTGCATTGATGCCAAGTGATCGCATTTATAGCTCTCCTTTAGAAACTGGAGGGGAGATCTAAATGGCCTATTTAAACTGCCTGGGTGCTGCTCTTGCTTCTCAACCAGGCACAACAGCTGTAACTTCAATAGAATGACAGGCTTTTCCCTATGTTCTTTTCAAAGTCACTGTTAGTAAGACTGTCACAGCTTGGAGACCATTCACAGTGTTGTAAAGCTGTGGAAATGCCACAGAAGTTTATTTCTCCCAGATTCTCATCCGGTATTAATGAACAAATGAATGAAAAAACATTTATTAAGCACTGATTATGTGCTACGCTCTGGGGATACAAACAAAAAAAATGAGAAAAGTCCTCTTCTCAAGGAGCTCACATTCTAATTGGGAGAGAGAACACTATTTAGTTGTAGGGTGAATGGAAAGTCAGTCAACAATGATTTTGAAATGCTTACTGCCATTGGCGGTGCAAGGAAAGGCCTGGAAGTCCTAAGGTATAGCTGTGTGGGTAACCAGGCTCAGGGACCATTTCTGTAGGTCAGATGTGAGAGATAGCTCAGAGAGCCTCAGGATACAGTAGCAAGGCAAATGGTTAGGGCCCGATGGGCCTTCATTTCTTTGGAAGGAATAATTGGTGACTCCTATCTCCATCCAGGCTCTGTGAGCAGTCAAGTGACCCAGATACGTTTTGGATATTCCAGGGAAAGGAGGAGGCAAAGAATGCTTTCTTACAACCTCAACTCCCCATCCCCTTCGAGGGTTCTGGGTTAGCATGAGCTAAGAGAGAGGGAAAAGTAAGAAGGAAAAGGTGCTTCCATCCAACCAATGTGATAGAATTTCCCCTCATTGGCCCACATGCACACCACGGGGAATAAGAAGCTTGTCAAAGGGTATAGGGAATATTTGGCAAATGAATCTCAACATGAATCTCTTAATTTTATTTCTGTTGTGTATTAGATTGAATTGACTTTTTTTATGTAGAAGAGGGAGCAAGGAACTTAGGGGCCAAAAAAGTAGGGAGCTTATTTGCCAGATGTTTGTATATTTCATAGCTACTGAGCAGTATATTTATACTGCTCTTTGCTTGCTTTTGCTAGCATAGGGATATGGATAGGATCTGTGATTTTATTGGTATAGGGAACTCCTAAAGGAGGGCGTGCTTTCTATTGATATCTCTCGGCACCTTCTCGGAAACCTCCAGTCTTAGAGAATTTCCTAGAGGATTGAGTGATTAAGTGACTTGTCCAGGATCACACAGCCTGTATATGTCAGAGACAGGTCTTGAAACTAGGTCTTCCTGAGGTTGGCCCTTTAGCCCCTAGGCCATTGTTCTTATACATTTCCTCAGTTATGTACCTTATGCCATATGAATGTAGGTCACCAATGGAAATCTATCACCACATATTAATTAATGACAACAACCACTCTTTTGGCTAATATGATTTTATTTTTAGAATTTGAAATGTAGAGTTTAATGAAGACTTTAATAATAGGTAAACAAAACAATACGCAGCAAATCGTTTTTCAACTTAAAGCCTGAATATAATTGTTATTAAATGGGGTTAGGCATATTGTTATTGCATTGATGGTAAATATACTTTAGCAGTTTTACATACATATATATATACATATATGTATACACACATACATATATATTATATGTATATATAATAAACCTCTAAATTAGACTAATTATTTAAGCCTTTAAACTATTGCTGCTACTTCCACTAGCTATTTCCCAAGGCTCAGAAAGGAGGCAGAGCTCTATCTCCCTGCTAAGCTTCTGGGTACAGAGGGTGCTAGGTGCAGCAGATACTACTGTTGCCTTTCAACTTGCATTTAAAAGAACAGGATGTCGAAGATGAAGGGGGCCTTGGGGATCATCCAGTCTAACTCTCTGGCTTAACTTATGAAGAAATTGAAGCTCAAAGAGAAGAAACTCAGCCAAGGTCATACAGCTAATAAGTAGCAGAGTGAAGATTTGAACCCAGGTCCCTTAAACCTAAACCATCGTGATTTATCTAACGCTGGAGGAGGGAGAAGATACCAAAGAAATTTCTGATAGTTCTTGCCCTCAGGAATCTTAGAAGGTGGGAAGAAACAAAGCAACGTGACTGGGGCTGACCACAACCGACTACGCAAGCAAATCCTCAACTGTCCAAAGCAATGAATCATGGGAGTGAGTGTTGCCTCCTAAAGTGACTGCTTTGAAGGGGACAATACCCGTCGGGACATACAAGTTCTGAGTTGTTTTTCAAAAATTCAGTCACACTTTCTACGAATTAGATGCCTTACCATCACTTGAAAGTCAACATTTGTTAGCAACTATAAAACCGTATAGAACAAGGCTCAGTTCCGCCGCTACCTTCTCCATAAAGCCAGTCTAGATGTTAGTCCCCTCTGTCTTCAATTTGCCTTGTATTTTTGACTCTGTGTACATGTAGCACCCAACAGTAGAATGTAAGTTCCTTGAGGGCAAAGATTTTGGGCTTTTCATCTTGGGATCTTAGAGTTAGAGTTGTAAGGGATACTTGAAGGTCATCCCCCTCATCTTACAGAGGAGAAAACTGAGGCCCGGAGAGGTTAAATTACTTGTCTAAGGTCACAATAAGATCTGGAAGGGACCTTAGAGCCCTCTTATTTTACAGATGAGCAAACTGAGGCACAGAGAGGTGACTTGCTCAGGGTCACACAGCTAGCAAGTATCTGAGGTGGCATTTGAACCCAGGTCTTCCCGGCTCCAAACCCACTATCTTCCGCACTATGCCACAGTATGGTGCCTTCCAGATAGTAGACATTTAATAAATGCTTGTTGAAGGGGATACAATCAATAAGTGGTTATAGTCAGGGGAGATTGGTAAAGGCAGGCTTTCCTTCTCCTACCCAGGGAGGTAATTATCAAAACTGGTTGTGATGGTGATGGCTAGGTTAGCAGAGGAGTGGCAGCTACAAGTAAACTGAAAGCAGCTTTATATGGAGCTGCACCAAGAAGTGAGTTCTAAGTGGATTTGGGGGTAGGAGCGGGAGAGGCCTCTAAAGGCTGGTCTAAAGAAACGGAGATTTGATGCCCTATTCAAGTATATGGTCTTGGACAGGATAGTGACTTCCCTGGGCCCACTGTGGCACTGAGGGTGGTGAAGGTGGAAATTGGGTGAGGCATGGGAATTTCCATTGGGCCTAAGATGCACTGATTAGGGAGAACAAACATAAACCAAGCCAATATTTTCTTTCACTTTCAAGTTTCAGCTGACTTTGGAGCACAAGATTTGAAGGGGATCTCTTTCCAAGTTGGAAAAGGCAATTCAGACTTTTGGGGTGGGTGCTAGCTGAAAGATATTTCCAAATAGAGTGCTGACTCATCCAATTTTATAAGGCAGAAAGGCTGTCAGAGGTCAATGAGTCCAATCTGTAGGAATTCCCTCTGCAACATCTATGACAAGGAGTCATCCTTCTAGCCTCTGCTTACAGACCTCCAATGAGAGAGCTCATTCTCTACAAAAGCAATCTGTTCCACTTTTGAACAGCTCTAACCGCTCAGAATATTTTCCTGATGTTGAGCTGAAATCTCTCTAAAACTTTCACCCAGTGGTTTCTGTTCTGCCCTCTGGAACAAATGAAACCAATCTCATACCTTTTCTATAGGACAGCCCTTCAACTATCTGAAGAGAGGGATCATGTCCTTAACATCTTCCCTTGCCTTCTAAACATCTCTAGTTTCCTTACTCATAAGGCACGACTTCTAACCTCTTTACCATCCACACTCTCTTTCTCGAGATGAACACCAGCTTTGCAGTGCCCTTCCTAAGACACAGCATGCACAACAGAATACGGTGGGACTAGCCTACCTCCCTAACTGAGGGGCGGGGGACATGGTCAAGCCCCCAGTCCCATACATTTTCTTTAAATCATTCACTAGAAGCCAAATGACTCTGCAATGCAGGTATGCCATCTCTAAAGATCTGGGTCAAAATCAAGTCAAAGCCAAAATTCTGGCTTTTCAAACTATTCCCAACCCGATCTCTTTCCTCTCTCTCCCATCTCCTCTTACAAAACTCCCCTCAACACACTCTAGCTTTCCATCAAATTAGCCTTCTCACTCTTGCTCACATACAACACTCCATCTCCAATCTCAATGACTTTTCTCTGGTTGTTCCTTATTCTTGGAATGCACCCTTTTGTGTCAATCTTTTGGAAATACCTGGCTATCTTTAAAAGTCAATGCAAGCATCAACTTCTACATGAATCCTTTCCTCATCCCCACACCTGCTATTGCCCCTTTTCCTCAAAATAGCTTGTTTCTGTTTTGCATATATCTACATTATATATATGTATATATGTGTGTGTGTGTGTATGTGTATCTATACACATATACATGCCTACACACACACACACACACACACATATACACACATATATATGCACATATTGTTTTCCCCCATTAAGATATAAGCTCCTTAAAGGTGGGGATGCTTTTGCTTTTGTCTTTGTACTCCCAGCGCCTAGCATAGAGCCTGGCACATAGTAGGCATTGAATAAATGCTTGTTGACTGTATTTAGGCTCATAGAATTCGAGTTGGAAAGGAACATCGGAGTTCATTCAGTCCAACCCTCTCATTTTACAGAAAAGCTCTCTGATGCCCAGAGAGGTTAACTAACGTGATTAAGATCACATGAGGAACAGCAAGGATGCAAACTCAGATCTTCTGACACCAAATCTAAAGCTCCTTCAGTTGTACCATGCTTCCTGCCTTAACATCTTGTTAAGGCCCTTGTGGAGGGCCTTGTGGTCTTTTGGGCCTACCAAACCATTCCCTCCATCCATTTCTTCTGTCTGATCACCAGAGTTCACAGCTCATCTTTCTTTAAACCTTTCCATATTCTGATCAGTTACTATAGTGCCCTCATTCTTATCTGCTGAATTCCTACTGCAATTCCTGGCTTAGATACCTGCAATCTCTCCTGCCTTGATATTTTGGGGCATCTGGAAGAACTTCTCCTGACACTTTTTCTTTCCCTTTAGAGGAAAAGAAAATCATCCCACAAATGTCTTTACAAAATGTTTTACAAAATGAGAGCCCACAGCACCTAAGAACATTTACGGCCAAGGACTACTTTTAAAAAAGACAGTCCTCTGAGGTACGTTTTTCAAAATCGCTCTCAACTTTTGTTTTTTTCCTGAGCAAGTATGTTATGCAGAAGAAATTAACTATATAAGTTCTGAGCGTGAATTAAACTTAAATGTATCTAATTATTATTATTATAGGCAGTACTTAAAATGCACGTTTCTCAAGTTCAAGCATGACATGTCTCATTTGCCTCAAACCAATCCAAGTTCACCCAGCATTTTTTTTTCTTTTTATGTCTTTTGAGCTGGTTCATAGAACTTGGATGTACAAACAGGTAAGAGTTTGTACTGATAATGTATTATACTTTGAAGCAAATTATTTAACATCAAAGTGCATTTTCTTTTTTATAAAATCAATACAGATGTCAGCAGTTAAAAGGCAAGCCAATTCTTCAGATTATATTATTATCACAGTTATGGAAAGATAATAATCACATTGATTTCTTTAATGCTTAGATTCACATTTTCCTAATTGCTAACATATAGTGTGCCAAACTCTTGATTTGTGCTATGAGAAAAAAGAAAAAAATCTCCATTTCCGGCACTATGGTGCTAAGTAACCATGTGTGTCTGTTTTGATAGCACACATGAGAAAGTTAGCACATACATTATGCCCAAACAGGTAGCTTGGAAAATCCATATGCACTGGCTAGCCAGAGATGGTAGAGAATGCACCGGCAGCTCTGTCACTTTCCCATCGATCACGAAATCACTGTGGGATTGAGGACAGATGGGGGGTGGGGGGGTTAGAGGTACTCGCTGCCACTTAGCTGGATGGCTTCTATGGTATATCACACAGGACATCCCGGACACCTGATTCACGTTGGGATTCATAGGCACAGTAGAAATGGGACAAGACTTAACTTTTCAGTCTAATTATTTCAAAGAGTTCTCATCTTTAAGCAAACTAAAATATTTCATCTACTTATTGCCAACACATTCAGATGAGCCTCTGAATTTCTACTACTACTCATTTGAAAGCAAATTATTATATATGTAGCTAAGGATAACAAAAAATCACTAGTCTTTCATTAATCCTGAGCCAAGATTATATGTTATCAAGTTTAATCCCACTTTATGTGGCCAGGATACAAACCCCTGAAATATATATATGTATATATACATATATATGTCTATAAAGGAAACTCTAGAGACAAATCCTCATTCACTTGGTAACGAACTAAACTGGGTATTTCCGGAAATCTTTTTTTCTTTCTTTCCTTTTTTCCTCCCTTTTCATCGGCTCTTTGGCAACTTGCACAGCTGTAAAAAGACAACCGGTAGCCTTGACACACATGTTGGAGTGGCCTGATTTATAAGACACAAACGACAGCTAATACTTAGCGATTGTTGTTTGTCCTTCATTCTTGAAGGCCATGGCACGCAAGTGATTTGGTTTTAAGGGAGGGAGGGCTGGGCAAGGTCACCTGCCTCACTTTAGTCAATAATAGGTGACTATAATTGGATGGAAATTCTCTCTGCTTGAGCAATTCATAATTTGTAGTCCTAGGATTCTAGCTCTAGAGCTAGAAGGACCCCAGAACATGGGGAAAGTGAGACCTAGAGAAAGATAAGTGATTTCTCTAAGGTCACATAGGTGTTAAATGGCAGATGCAGAATCTGAATTCTAATCCCCTGACTACAAATCTAGAATTGCTCAAGACTCAAGGAGGTTAAGTGACTTGTCCAGGCACTCCCAGCTAAGTGTCATTTGCAGGTTTTTTAGGGCCAAGCCCAGACTTGATCTAATTCACCATATCGACATTCTTCTACTCAACAATCATCAGGAATAGATTTCGGCTGTTTTCAATAACTGGAGGGCAATTTTGAACATAGAGCAGATCAGAAGTGTGATGTTGGTCTTTCTTTGGGGTGAGACTTTAATAGACACCTAATTTAAAATTTGGTAGTTTCTGTCTAGCAGGCCATGAATACAAGTATATCCTTCATGAGTTGTCAACGCAGCCATTGCCTATGCAACATTTGAGAGCCTCTTTTTTTAAATCATCAGTGAGAGGTGCTAAGGATCACGGGAGACCAAGTATCAGAGGAAAAGTCTCTACACTACAGGGAAATGGGTATAATATGGGGAAAAACTAATATAGATAGATAATTATTACTCTGTGTCTTGGCAAAGTTCAATGTCCAGGTCATTAAACTCTGCGAGGAGGAAAAGGATTAACATTTTCCTGTTTTGTTCTTGTGTACTTTTGAAATGAAAGCACCACCTTTGTTTAGTTCATGATATTGTTTCTTTTTTTATCCCTATCTTATGACTTAGCATTTGGTTCTACCTTTCAAAAAATTAATTCTGATTTGCATACTTTTTTTTTTCTTCTGGGGAAAAAGCAATGCCAATAGTTCCTAAAATTGCCTGGAATAAAATTTGCAGCAGGTTTTTACGAATCCTACACTGTAAAATCCACACAGAGTTACTAAGTAAATAAAGGTTAATACATCAAAAGTTAAAGTAATAAAGCTTAAAATAATTCTATAAAAGAGAGCACACCCCTTTGAGAGTATATAGAGCTTGCAATAATTCTCTATGAGCTACATTTCTCATCGGAATTACTCTATGCTACATTATAAGCTGAAAGTTTGTTTTCATCATTTTCCTGAACAATAGAATGGAAAGATAACTGAATGAATGACAAGATATTTGCAGATGAAAAGTGCAAATGTGTGCATGTGTGCAAACTTCATTGTATTTGACATGGTTTCAATCTCTGGAAATATCCAACCATTTCTTCCGGCTTTTACCAGTTGAAGAGCGTATTTTGCCCAAGGGTCATAAAATAAATCTGACTGGAGCCAGATTGGACAGAGGCAAAGAATACCTTAGGGGAGAAAAAAAAAAGGAAAGAAGTTGAGACATCATCAGTTGGCAGTTTGGACAATTTTAACCTGATATTTGAGCAAGAGAAAAAAGATTGAACACTGCAATTTCAATTTACTTTCACACATTAAATGAGAATGACACTGCCTCTTGTGTAAATTTATTTATCCAAACTTATTAATTTAGATAATGAGGGTCAGGGCTAGGAATAGGAAAAGACTGAATTAGTCTAAAGTCTGAATTGTAGACTCTTTGAAAAGAAAGGCAGTGTTATCACTTTCTAATTCACATGGTACAATCACAAAAACTTAAGAGGCCTTTAATTCAACCTATCCCTGAACAAGAATCCTCTTTCCAGGATCTCAGACAAATGGGTTTCCTGACTCTGCTTGGAGACCTCCAGGGAGGGGAGTCCATTTGCTCCCAGGGCAGCCCAGGCTATTTGGGGTCAGCCTTAACTGTGTGCAAGTTTTTCCTTACACATAAACACCCCCGAGTTGCTTCTGGTTCTGCTCTCTGGGCCAAGCAGAACAAGTCTCATCTGTCTTCCATGTGACAGCCCTTCGAGGAATTGAAGACTGTCTGCTATCATGTTGTACTTAAGTACTCTCCTCTCCGGTTTCTTCTACTGATTCACACAGAACATGGTCTCAAATCTTCTCACTATCCTGATAGTCCTGTTCTGGACACAGTCCAGCGAGTCTATGTGCTTCCTAAAATGGCATGGCCAGAACGGAAGCCAATACTCAATTACCTTAATCTGGAAAATAAGGAAGTTGGATTAAATGATGACTAAGGTCTCTTTCACTTTTAGAGCTCGTTATACTATTTCCAAAGCAGTCTGACGAAGGCAGAGTACCCTTTCATAATTATTGTCTACCTTCTTTGGGGTATTATATTCTTTTTTGGCTGCCGTGCCACACTGCTGACTTGAGCCCCAGATCTTTTCCAGACAAACGGTCCTCTTGTCCATTCAGTACTTGTGAAGATGGTTGTTTTAATTCAAATGTCGATCTTTATATTTATCCCTATTAAATTCTAATTTGTGAGATCTGGCCCATTACTCAATACTGTTGAGATATTTCTGGATCCTGACACAGATATGACCAATGTATTAGCTATTGCTCCTAGCTTTGTTTCACCTACAAATCTGCTAGCATCATCATCATCATCATCATCATCATCATCATCATCATCATTATCATCATCATCATCAACATAGTGCTATAAGGTTTGCAAAGCATTTTACCAATACTATCTTATTTGGTCCTCATAACAACCCCAGAAGGTGGCTACTATTATTTTCATTTTACAGAGAAGAAAATTGAGGCAGATAGAGCTTAAGTGACTTGCTTGGTGTTAGAGAACTAGAAAGTGTCTAAGACTGGATTTGAACTCTTCCTGACTCCGGATCTAGCATTCCATCTGTACCTTGTAAATAACACAAGACCAAGGAGAGGTTCCTGGGTACACTACATTATAGACCACCTCTCTTGGGTACAAAATGAAACCAATTCTGCCGACTCCCACATTTATTCTCCCGAGTACAATTTGTGAGCTGCCCCAGTGGAAACCAAAATCATTCTGAATCATCACGACTTGTGACTTCTTAGAGTAGTTCCTGATCTTTATCCTTTTCACATCTTTAAAAATCTGATACTTTTTGCAAAGTTTTTGGAATGAAGATCAAGGAGCTAATGGTGTCTTATCTATAGCAAAATATACTGGTTGGCTCATTTTCATTCTATGTCCCTGGGAACCCAGACTTGCTCACATTATGGCTGCCATGAGATAGGCCTGTGATGTAAGACGGCTTGAGCATCTCATGTGGCCACTGTAAATTCCCAGTGATACTTTGAGAAGCAAAGAATCTTAGAGGTGGAAGCCTCAGAAGCCACTTGGTCCAAACCATGCCAGAGCAACAATCACCCCTTGATGGCAAGCCTCTATTTATTTCCGTGTAACCTTCACCCACTGCTCCTGATCTCACCCACTACGATCAAGATAGTACCTGTACTCCATTGGAATGGGCCAAACTGCATTCAGTATTGGAGCTGGCCCAGAATACACTGGTTTTCCCCTGATATAGCTAAAAGCACCCTTTCCACTCCCCCAGATCCTCAACATAGATCATACCGAGCAGACCTCAGAGGTTGGTGGAAGGGCTCTCCTTCTATGGGTTCTATGTCGATAATATATTTCTTCTTGACAGTTATGATCTGTAACGACTCTTTTCATCTAATCAAATAGATGTATACTTAAGGAGCCAACCAAAGATGCCATTCAGCATGATGTGGTAGAAAATTCATTAACCTTAATATCAAAAGATCTACATTCAAATCCCTACTCTGATACTTATTACCTATCTGGTCTTTTGATGTCCTGTCTTCCTGGACCTCAGTTTCTTTCTCTGTAAAATGAGGCAGTTGGGCTAGATACTTCTGAGGTTCCTACCAGCTGTAGAACTTTTCACCCAGGATTCTGATTCTGACACAATGGCCTCATCTGATTGATTCATTCATGATAATTCACCTTGGCTCTGCACTATCCCTATCTGCTAGCCACTTTCAGCCTCACGTGTTTTCTAACTTAAACTGGACAAAGGTCCTCTGTCCTAAGCTCTGCCCTCTTACCCCTCCTAAGCTTCTTGCCTGGAATCATTTACTTTGGTTGTCAATAATGATCAAATCAAAGGCAGGTTCCAAACTTCCACTTTAATTTGGGCTACCCAGACAGCTTTAAATGACTCTTATGGTGTGTTTAAAGGCCTGATTTTAATCTGAAAAGAAAAGGGCCTGTGGCTCAAATACAATAACTTGTTCTACAGCAAAAGAAATAATGGCTAAGCTCTGCTTGGGACATGACTGGAATCTTTGATTTTTCTTGCAAATGTTTTTCTTTGAAAATCACAGTTAATCATTTACTCAATCAAGAAATGCTCCAGCTATTTCTGCTGGGAAAGGTGAATTTGCCTTTGGCAACATTATGCAGACAGTTACTTCTTTCTTAACGAGCAACAAGAAAAAGCACATCTCTCACTTGATTAAACTAGTTAATTTCCAACTAGTTTAACCAACTGGATTTAACCATCTTGGGTGGGGAGCATGGTTGATTCTTAATGAGCAGCGAGGAAAAGCATCTCTCTCACTTGGTTAAACTAGTTAATTTCCAACTTTTTGCCGGTTAATTGTTCCTCCGGAACATACGCACCTTGTCATTTCGTTCACACAGAAATTTGAGCTTCTGGGATTTCTTGTGCATGAACACTCCTTCCAGGTTTCCAGCTTCTACAGAGCGGAGCTCAATTGCTTTTTCTCCCCAGCCCATGACCTGGTTTGACTGGAGATAGGCTAATGATAGAAAAGTAAAAGAAAAAACTTAGAAAGCTGCCAATCGTAGTCCATTTGGGGTTACTGAGAGACCGACTATCCGGTTTGTGAATGAACCCTTTGCCTCCTTTACATGTCCCAGTGGCCCGGCCATAGCTTGCTGCCAGTGGCGCTGCTTGGGAACATTTCTTGATGCTCAGAACTGTTCATTGTGCTAATTCTCTGCACCTTTCTTGGGTAAGGAACTGTGACATCTGACAAACGCAGGGCTTCTGGATTTCCATTATCGATCTGATCTCTGATCCTCATTGCAAGAGAGAATCAAGAGTGGATTTTTTTAAAACAGAAATTCAAATCTACTCTCTCCCTTTATTTAAATACAGTATAATCAGTCAATGAGCATCAACAACACCTTCATTATTCCAAGGCACTAGGGATACTAAGACAGAAAAAGAAACTGTCCCTGTCCTCCGAGAACTTACTTTCTAATAGGGAAACATCTGATTACATATGCAAGGTAATTTTGGAGGGAAGGTACTAATACCTGGGGGAATAGGAGGAGACAGGATCTGGAGATACTTGAGGTAAAAGGCAGCACTTGGGCTATTCTATGAAGGAGATGAAGATTTTAGGGGAACCACAATTTATCTAGGTTTATATTCCTGTTTAAATAAAGTCTGTGACAAGCAGATGGAGTCTTAAAGAATGAAAACTTAAGGAAAAGGACTAGCTCAGGGAACTGATTATAGCATCTGTCATGTAATTGAATAGATTTTCATGTTCTAAGCAGGACTTAACCAGATTTGAAGTTTTTAAGGCTCTCTCTTGACCAGGATTTTGAAGGTTTTAGCAGCTTGATATTACTTTATGGCAATAAAGATTATGACAATAAGTGCTTTAATGCAGAAACCCTCATTATGTAAATAGCTGCTCAACAAGCTGGTGCTGTGAAGGGAATGTCATTAAAGTTGAATGAAAGAGCTTGGAGGCCACATTCTTCATAGGGAAGCCCATTTCCATAAATAAAGAAAACCCCCAACATTTATATAATATCAAGGTTTTGACAGAAGCTGAAAGGATTCATAAAATATCAAATTAAGTAAAGGAAAAGAGCAGAATTCTGGACTCACTCAATTTTCTTTTTTCTTCTTTGTAAAAGGGAAGGAATTGAACATTATCAACTCATCTGTATTTTTTTAAAACTTTTCTGGAGTTAGTAGAATGTTTAAACCAAAGCCATCTCTAAGCTGTGGCTATGTATATCAAATAGGCATAAAAAGGCTTGTTAAAAGGTTATGTTACTTAAGTAGCAATCTCTTTCCCAAAGGTACTGTGAACCATTCTGAGCTTGAGAACACACCAAGAACTTGTCAGCAAATCACAGTCCCTTTCATAGTGCAGGGCAAACTACTTGGATCAGGATCCCAATGCCCAGAACCAAGGATTTGTGAGGCCCTCAGAGTAGGATGGCCACCCAAAGTAGCCTGCAGACCAGAACCAGTCATCTATTTGTCTCCTACTGCTCACCTGGTCTCAAGTGGACCCTGGTACTCATACTTGGTCCCCTCTTTTTGGCAACAATTTTATATATACTCAAACTCAGGGAAGTGAAATAACCGGGGGCATGGCACAGGTATATGTATGGTAACTATTTGGTACACTGAATTAACTGTGTTGGTTTTCTTTCTTAGATATTTCTTGTATCCCTAGCACTCACGTTCCCAGAATCCACACCAGCTAAGAAACTTGGCTCTCCCGAGTTCAGCACCTAGATGTGCTTCCCCAAGTAGATAACATTACAGATCCCATTTGTGTGCCCCATTGACTTAGTGTCTTTTACTGACTATGGGACTCCTAGTAAAAGCTTTCTATGTCCACAGGTAACTCTCAAAAACCTAAATTGTTGAACAGATACCCATCGGGAGAGGAAGGGAAGGAGAATGGGATCAATGTAATCAACGGATCTGGTCCAGAACAAAATCCCAACATTTCTATAGCACTTCTAAGTTTGCAAAAAGCTTTGCATACATATTTCCTATTTGAGCCTCACAATAACTTTATGGGGTAGGACTAGGTTTCCAAGAATCAGGGGAGAGCAGAGGACTTCATGTGTGAAATGTGGCACACTTAGACACGGTCAACGATGGACAGAAAGAAACTAAAGAATTGACCCCTCAGGCAAACAGTGGGAAGGAACTGATAGAGATCAGTTTAGTTCCATGATCCCACCTTCTGGGAAGGTCATCCAGTCAGAAATCCAAGTTATGTCAAACCCCTGAGACCCATTCTCTGCCACATGTGGTCTCTTCCCTAACTCCACTAGACTTCCCAACCTCACTTCTCTTCCTTACAGCTAATTCTTGGGGAGTTAGGATTTAGCCTGCCAGCTAAGGGCTTGCCCCAACCTCATGGGGTGCTCCCTTTCTACGGGGTAATTGAGAGTTGCACTGAGGAACTGCTCTTTCATATGCTCTCTCACTCTATTTCATATTCACCATTCCTGGTGTCTCTTGTATCCCTTCATTTTGTCTGTAACCCATCCCCATGGATAAATCTACCTTTTTGCCAAAGAGAATGACACTGTGAATTCTTCACATGACCGAACCCCAACTTTTGCTGCCTGCCATCATCTGGTGTTTTTATCACTCACATCAGTCAATATGTTGATGTGAAAATTTTGCTCAACTGGACTTAGTTGAGGGTTCTTTTGGTCAAAGAGGGTCGCTGGATAGTAGTAATATAAGATATATAAAAGAGTGCCAATAAAATACTAAAAATATGTCCCAAGTTTGCATCTCCTTACCTACTGACATTTGATTACAAATAGTATGTACAATTAAGCAATAATTTCTCAACTTACTGAGCCCAATATTTTGGTATCACAGGGCTTCCAGCTTAGTCTTGAAAGCAAAAAATCTAGAAAAGTTTTAAGACAGATACATGAATGTTTAGCCTACCCTAACTTGTAAGTTTAACTTATCTTCAAGTATGTGATATTTTATTAGCTGGGACTGGGGAAAAGATCTCATTACCTTTTAAGCTAGGGACTGTATAGTTAAAGATGGCCTGACTTTTGATTATCACACCTCAGTATTTTGAAATCTCTTTATACTGTTGATAGAAAGTTCATAGAGGCTAAGTTATCGACTATAAAGGTTTATTAGGGCTCAGGACAATTTCTCATTGTGTAAACCTGGATTTGAGGGAAATTTTACTCACTGGATTTTTCTGTTGAAAAAAAAAAGGCAGCCAATTAACATGTCATTACACTGATTAATAATTTCAAATTGAAAAACAGGAAAAATTTAGCAGGGCTCTTCTGAAGCAGCAATATACAATTTTGAATTTGAAGTTACTCACAGCCAGGTCTCAGAATGAGAGAAAAGAAAATATGATGGTTTCAGAGCTTTCCTACAAGTAGGCCAATGCCCTACCTTATTTTGGGTCCTAATTTGAGGGCTTATTCCGCATTCTCTCCCTACTGCCAACAAACAGCTTGGTGTAGTTAAAAGCACACTGCCAAGGAGAGGGCTGGGTGGCATAGTAGATTGAAAACTGATCCAAGAGTCAGGAAGACCAGACCAGAGTTTATGCCCTGATTCAGATGCTCACGTCTCTCAGCTTCACTGTTCTCCTCCATGAAATGAATCTTTGGGGGTGGCCCAAAGTCAGAGAGTTGTTCAATTATTTTTTCCATCATGTCCAATTCTCATGACCCCATTTGGGATTTTCTTAGTAAATATGCTAGAGTGGTTTGCCATTTCCTTCTCCAGCTCATTTTACAGATGAGGAAACTGAGGCAAATTGGATTAAGTGATTTGCCCAGGGTCACACGGCTAGCAAATGTTTGAGGCCAAATTTAATCTTAGGTCTTCCTGACCCCAAACCTGGTGCTCTATCTATTGCAGAGCCACCTAATCACTCAAGGTAGAGCACTTAGAAATGGATTATTCTAGAATTTCAGGAGTTGTTGTGACTCCACAGCACACCCCCTTTTCATTGCTCAGAGAGGGTCACAATTACTTATATATTCTATCTATTAGAAAGGTAACTCAAAAAGGGAGCTGTTCTTTTAGTGTCACTTGCCCAAGAGTCTGCAAGAGCTTTTTCTTATTTTGAGAGATTCCAGGCTACTTATTGTAGTCGAAAGGATGACTATATTTTGTGGCAGCAAGGATTAACTGTTTGCCTTGGTGTCCTCATTTGTATACTAAGAATAATATCACCTACCTCAAGGGTAGAGACAATATTTTTGTTAAACTCTTTGCACACCTTAACGTGCAATATAAATGCCAACTATTATTGTTTTTAGAGAGATTTAACCTGTAAATCAAAATATCTTTCCACAATGCTATCATTTATTTTATTTTATTGAAATCTACACACCAAGTACTTTTAATTATAAGAATCATTCTAGAGATGGATAGGAAATTAGAATTCATCTATTTTATTCTCGTTTTATTTTGATGGAACTCTCAATTGTTTTTTTTTTTTTTGCTTTTTTCCCAGCTAATAAAATTTATTTTCTTTCTTTTCCACTCCCTCCCAGCAACAAGACAAAACCAAACGCTTATAGCAAATGTGGGTAGTCCAACAAAACAAACTCCCACATTGACCTTGTCTGAAAATGTGTTTCTCATTCTGCATCTTGAGTCTATCACATTTCTGTCAGGAGGCAGGCAGCTGCTTCATCATCTCTCATTTATTTTACATATGCATAAGGTGAAGTCTATAAAATTCTATTAACTTTAAGAAAAGCATAACCAATAGAGTCTGATAGCTAAGCCGGAGGGGCTTTTGGATCATTGGCCATGCCATGACCCCCTTCTACTCCAGAGGATAATTAAGAGTTCACCACCTCCATAATTAAGTGCTAGAAACTAATTCCCCTGCATACACTTCTTCCCATTTGCCCCCATCCCCTCAGGACAATGTGCTGGATGCCTGGAACCCCACACTAGAGATGTTCCACTACTCTGACCCCTTTTCAAGATCAGATGTCTTTTGGGAAACCTTATCGATACAGTTTTCATGCTAGAGTGAAAGAAGCACTGAGGAGTTTGGGTTGTTGTTTCCATTTTGCCAATGGTTGGATGATTCTGGGCAGGTCCCTTCTCCCCCTCTGTATAGAGACAGGGCTAGATTAAATGGGTTCTCTCTTCTCTTTCAGTTCTGATCTCCCATGTTGATGAAATACTTTAACCTTCTGGGTCAACAAACATGACGCTGGACTAGAAGACATAGAGGCAGTGATGTAACATAGAGTGCTTGATATGGAACCAGAAATCAGAATTCAAATCCTGCCTCTGACTTACTAATTGTGGGACCCTGAGCAAGTCACTACAAGCTGCACATGCTATCTCAGTTTCTCTGAACTGTCCATACAATATGTTTGACTTTATGATTTTATTAAAAGGGTACCAGGAAGGGAGGCAGGAAAAAGATATTAGGAGATGACTGTGGTATAAAACAGATGAAGTTATCAAGTAAAAGACAAATAAATGATTAAAAAGAAACAGTAAGGTTCGACTAGATGATCTCACAGGTTCTTTCAAGTTCTAAATTTTGAGCCTCAGTTTCCATCTCCATAAAAATGAGGAGGTGGAATTGGACAAGTTCTGAAGTTCCTTCCAGTTCAAGATCTACAACTGAACCTCTAACTTTTTACCACCCCTTTGATCCCTATAATTAAATATCCAATAGTGTTAATTGAGTGAACTTCTTTTCATTTCCTAGTAAAATGAACCTCCTTATTTCCGTTTCTGATGAATATGTTGGTTACGGAGATATCACTGTAAAAATTAGACTCAGATCTGTTATTTTTAGATTCCTTTGCCCCAGATCTGTCAATTATGTCGCAAGCCTTTGCCTTCTCTGTCAGTGAAAATGGGCTCCTTGAGAGCCAATGGTTTTCAACCTTTTCTGGGCTCTCACCTATTTGAAGAATCGGGGACACATTTTCAGGGCACTTTTAAAAATAATGTCACAGACTCCCTTCTTTTGGGATAGCTATAGTCACCGTTGGAAACCATAAAGACTTGTGCGAAATAAGTCTTCTAGCCCTAAGTGTGCCGCCACATGTTCTTACTGCCACATGCAGCCTAACCAAACTGAGCTTAAGAGAGAAAGGTCAAGAGGGGCCATGCAAATTTATGGAATGTTTGACTCTAATGCAAGGGCAAGGGCACAATGTCTGGGTAACTAATCAGGTGGTTCTTTAAATGGCTACAGTCCAGATATCTAACTTTCCATCACGGAATGGGGGTGAAGACTGGAGAGAATTTGTTTATGGGCTGCAGAGTAACAGGACCAGAAGGGCACATTTGGCTGCAGGTACCCAACTGACCAAGTGAACTTTCTCAAGCATCTGAACACCAAGCAAATATCCTGACCAACACGGTGCTACTAGATTTGACTATTAAGCAAGGATAGAAAGTTTTTTTTATGCTAAAGGAGGGCATTCTTGTTATTTAATATCTGGGTGACCCTGAATAGGTCAATTCCCCTCATTGGATTTCACTTTCCTCATCTGAAAAATCCTGGAAAGATAGAAGGTCATGAAAATGAAGCTCATTCATATACTCTCTGTCACTGGTGCTCAAGGCCAGATACAGCTCAATAGCATCAAACTAGAAAGAGAAAGGTCAAGAGACAATAAAGAACATTACAGAATTGTTGACCCTAACACAACAGGGAGGAAAGAATGACGCTTCTGGAAAAGTCAGATATCAGGAGGGCCACTGACTAAAAATATAAAATACATAGGAATTGTATCCACAATCATAAATAATCAAACTAACTTTCTTTCTTTCTTAGGGTATTGCAAGGAGGTCAGAGACACAAAGAAAGGTCCCATGTATGTGAAAACATTCAAAGAAGTATTTGTGGTGGAAAGGTAATTGACTCAAGGTAGGTGTCTTTCCATGGGGAATGACTAAACAAATGAAGTGCGTGAATTTAATAAAATATTATACTGTAAGAAATAATGAAGATGACGCATTTCGAGAAGGATGAGGAGAACTTCTATGAACTGCCATGAAGCAGGCTAGACCGGAAGGAAAAGCACCTATGATGACTACCATGATGGAAATCGAAATGATACTCAAAGATGTCTCTAAGCTCAGATTAATTACAATGATCAATATTTCTCCTGGACAATGGATGTGGAAGCATATACCCCCCTCCTCTCAGTAGAAAAGCGGGGGATGCTGCACATGCTGTCTCAGTTTTTCTGAACTATCCACACAATATGTTTGGCTTTATGGTTTTATTAGAAGGATTACAGGAAGGGAGGTAGGAATAAGATATTAGGAGATGACTGTGGTATAAAACAGATGAAGTTATTGAGTAAAAGACAAATAAATGATTGAAAAAAATAGGTTAGACTAGATGATCTCACAGGTCCTTTCAAGTTCAAAATTCCATAGTCCCATGATGGTATGACTACAGTCTGGGTGAGATGGGGAATGGAGTTTGTTAGAAAGAAGAGAGTGTATGGACTCAAATGTAAATTTTGAGTATTTTGTGTTCCCTGTCACAGAGAACCCTATCAGCCTGTGAAATATTTCTGCACGAAACACTACTGTGAGGGACGCAAACATTATCTTCACCTATGTGCTGGTTTCTTGAATAAAGGCAGACATAAGAATAAATCAGCTGGAGGGGGGAGACACATTTTCACTGTCTATTCTACATAGAGTAAATAAAAACAAAATTAATATGTAGTTATAGAATCAAATATCATTAGATTTCAGTGATGTGATTGTTGTGAATGAACACCAACTCCAACATCCCCAAAGTCTGACTTTGCCCCCAATGTTTCAAGCACAGTATGAGAATATTTTATTAAATTCATGTACTTCATTTGTTTAGCCATTCCCCATGGAAAGACCCAGAAAATGTTTCAATGTACAGAAGTACATTGATCAGTCAGCCTGTTGAGCCCCACCAACGAAAGGATGTATGAAGCCACGGATGAGCTCTGTTTTCATGCTAACTATCTGAACATTTAAGAAGTCTCTCCCAAGCCATTTGGGTGTGGACTGTCTCATACATACCCACACATGCTGGAGTTTCTCCCCACTGCAAAATTGATTCCTTAGTGAAATGTCCATATATGTCAACATAGACGCCTTCATCTTCATAGGTGAGCAGAAGCTCTGTGCCACTGGTATTGGGCAGGATGATGATAGTATGTGGTTGGATGGTTCCTGGGATCTGGAATGATATTTTATAAGGATTTAGATGACCAACCTGACTACAATCTTAATGCCCACATCAATCAAAGGAACTTGGCAGTGCAATGAATACAAAGCAGGTTTACAGCTTAGGGAAGGGAAAAGAAACATCAATTTCACCACAAGACTAGGCTTTTCTCTCCAGCCCTTGGAAAAAAAGTCTCTTTTCGGTTATTATGTAGAGTTCATAAAATAGTCCCTGTTCAATCTTTCACTTCATATTGATAAGAAATCTTAGCTCAGAAGAAGTCAAGATAGATGTCAGACACAGAAGAATCTCCTGGATTCTGCTCAAGGAAGCAATGTTTACAAACCATGAAAGAAGAGAAGCCATTTGATTCCAAAAGGATTTTTCTCAAGCAAGGGCTAGCCAATGGCTCATCAGCTTATAGTAAGAAGACTTGAGGATAATGGACACTAAGCTTCAATACCCTCAATTTATTCATTCCTTATTAACCTTAGAATCTAAGAAGAATTTCTAATCAAACTAGAAATGGAATCATTTGACATTTTTAAAGGTGCACTACACTTCAAATATTTCATTGTGCTACATGCAAACATCTTTAGTGGATATTCTCTTTCCTATGTGATATTTGACCAAAGAAACCATTGCCACTCAATAGCTTATGACTACTGCATAAAATCAGGAACTAAATGTGAGAGATTTACTATACAGAAAAAAATAACATCCAGATCATTTACTAAGAGAACTGTTTGAGGAATGAGAGAACATCCTAGCATCTCTAACTCTCCAGCTGCAGACAACAGTAGTATATGACAGAATCGAATTCCAACACTAGACATTTTCCCAGTCAAGTATTTTCCCCCAAAGTAAACGGCATGAAGCTCTTTGGTACCATTTCCAAACTAGCAACATGGGGGGAGGGCTTCTCGTAAGCCAGCTCCATCCCTCCACCCTCAAATCCACAGTCCCACGTACTGACCACCACAGAGAGGGCAGAAGCCGTCCTTGCCAAACTGAGAGCACTCAGGCCGAGTGCTTGGGTCCATGTCTCGGCTGCTACTATCCGCAAAACTAAAACTGGGATCCAGAGGCGGAGAGTGATTTTAATGTGCTGCCTTGGTACTCCCATGAGCTACTGGTGCAGAGGAGAGTTGAAGGGCAGGAGAGAAAAAGAATTCAGGTGCTAGTGCAAGACCAAGAGAGAGCCAGTGGGTCTCGATACAAGCATTTTCCAGTCAAACTGGACTATAGACACCAAAGGCTAATTCTTGTCTCTTCAACAATCCCTAAAGTAAGCAAAGCTTCTGAACAGGTTGGGGTCCCCTAGGAGAGGCACAGCATTTCTGATCCAGCAACTTGAAGCTAACGTTTATTTTTAGGATGTTCTGTTTTACAAAGGAAGAACCCAGAGGAACGACATCCACGCTCTCCTGAGAGGCCAATGATATTAGGGCATTCAGATTAAAAATTTATTTTGGTTACATACATGAGCTATCCTAATTAAGCTGGGTATCTGCTATCAAAAGGAGTGATTTAAAAGGCTTAAGGCTTAAAGTGTTTCTCCCTCACTCCCCTATCTTATATAGTAATTAGAAAATGTTCCCTTCTGGTAGGATAGAAAAGGATTTGAACTCATATCGAATCCAAGGCCAGCACTCTATTCACTACAAGTTGTTTTGAGGAAAGTAATTTGCAAAGCATAAAGCACTAGAGAAATGGATGTTGTTATTTTTTTCTTCCTCTGCCTCACTATTGATATCATCCACCTCCTGCTCTCACTCCTCATCTTTATTACCTCCTTGAGGTAATAATAGGCTTGGAATCCCATCAGTCATTTGCTCAGGAAGGGATTTTTATCATATTAATGATGATTCCTAAATCCTTCCTGGTAGAAGTTTTTAAATATCAGTACAAAGAAAACACATTCAATAAAAGCAAAGACAAATGAAAAGAAAAAGAGTGGGAGCATGTTTGCATTGAGGACAAGGAACAACCTTGTTCTCTTAGCCTTTCTATATTATAGAAGATAGTGTGGTGCAAGGAAGTGACTACTGGCTTTGAAGCCAGATGGCCTGGGTTCAATTCTCACCTTTATGCTTATTACTTGTATGAAATGGAGCAAGGCAATCAAAGGCAGAGTAGAAAGAGGACTATTGTTTCCTGATTTTTTTGAAGCCATGTCTCTCTAATGTGGCCCAAGATCACTTGGCTGCCAAACTGCTGCTTCCATCTTGTATTTATAAATTTGATTTTTTGATCTATGTAAGTCTTTGCAATTATCCCTTGTAAATTTCATCTTATTGGATTTGGCTCAATGTTGTAGCCTGTCAACATTTTTTTTTTTGGACGGTGACTTTGTCTTTCAGGGTTAGCCCTTTCTATCAGCTTTGTGGCTTAAGTGAATTTGATAAGCTTGCCATCTGTGCCGTTATTTATGTAGAAATGTTTAATAGAACAGAGCCAAGCACAGATCCCGGGGGCACTCCATTGGGAACCTCCTGCCAAGTTGATATCAAACCATTAGAGCTCACCATCCAAATTTTTCTAAGCTGACCTTGACCATTCAACTAGATCCAAATCTACCTAATTGTCTATGCCATATCTCACCTTCTTTTCCATGAAAATTGTAACCTGAGCGATTTTATTGAACATGTACTAAAATCTCAGTAACCTCTATCTATAGCACTCCTCTGCTCTCCCAACTGAATAACTCAGCCATATCTAAGTTCTCCGTACATCTTCATTGGTCTTTCCAGAAAATTATCCTTTTTTCTCTTCATCAGAATCATTTGCCTGTCTTTAGAATTTGATTTTTGAAAACTTCTCAGCCCTTCTTGGCTGATTTTCAAAGTAAGATTTTGGTATATGGGATCCTACCTCTCCTTTCTCTGAACCTTTTGAAATCTTCTTTTCTCAAATTTAGGATGCATTTCACATTAGGCTTGATATTCCTTCCTTCTAATACAAAATCTAGGTGGGAGCATTCATTCTTTGCCCCCCTCCACTCCAATTTCCATTATTTCCACCTATTGAGAATATAATTTTCCATTGTTGGTTTCTCCCCATCTGAAGACATCTTAACAGAGACTGGTCACTTTGCATTTTGAGGAAAGAGCTAATGAACTGGAAGTCAGAAAAATTAAAGAGCTGTCATTTTTTTTTTTACCCATGGTAAATATACATATGATTGGGCACTCCTTATCAGTGCTGGTAGTTACTATAAGAAAAACCTGATTGAAATTTTCAAAAGCTTTAGAAGAGTTAGCAAGGAAAGAAAACAATTATCATTAAATAATCATTTATGGGGATTAGAAGGAACTATCTTACATGAGTTGGTAGATATAGGTCATAAACCATCCCAGAATCAACATCAATGGCATGGAATCCTGCTACTGAGCCGTAGATCACTTTCAGTCTCTGTCCGTTTTCCACCGTGAGGTCAACTGCCAGAGGCTTCTGATAAAGGGAGGGGAACGACTGCAATCATAAAACAATATGGTGAGAAAGAATGAAATAATATTTCATGGGATTAGCCAGCATAAGATTAATAAGGATGAAAAACCCCAGGGGGGTCAAATTATCCCAGGCAGGTTCTAGAGAACATTTGAGACAAACTACAAGATCATATTGTTAGTCATATTCTGGTCAAGTTCTAAGAATGATATACTTGAGAAATGGAGTCAAGAGAGAAGCCAAGGGCTTGCTTGAGCTCTCCCCATTTTCCCTCAGAAACGACATTAAATCAAGTCTCTAAATGGCTTCTGGAGTGACAAAACCCACAGAACGATGGGATGAAACAATTTTCCATCTTAAGATAGCTTAGAAGGACTTCAGGAAAGGTATGTCTGATTTGGGTAAAAGGGGAGTGAAGCCCATTGCTGACGGTGTTTGGGCAAGCTAGTGGAAGCCGTGCCCTGGTGCAGAAAGAGCAAACTGCGAACTCTGGTACTACCAGCACAATAGGAATGACTAGGCCAGGCCACCTCAGTGCACTAAGCAAGCTACCAGCACCAGAGGTCCTGGAGCAGAAAGCCAGTGGCCAGGCCCCTGGCCTCCAGCACAAGAAGCTTAGGACAGTGCCTCCTGTACCCTGGGAGCAGAGTACAATGTGTGAAAAAGCAAAAAACAAAAAGGAGCCTTGACCATAGAAAGCTATGGTGGCATTAGTGAAGATCAAAACACAAACTCAGAAAAGGGCAAGTGTCAAAATGCCTACATGTGAAGCTTCAAGAAAGAATATGAATTGGTCTTAAGTAAGCCCTCTTGGAGCAGCTCAAAAAGGATTTTAAAAATCAAGTAAGGGAGAAAAAAAATTGGGAAAAGAGAGTTATGTAGGAAAATTATGAAAAAGTCAACAGCTTGGAAAAAAAGCACAAAAATTGACTGAAAAAAACTCTTTTAAAAGTAAAATTGACCAAATGAAAAAGGAGATACAAAAGCTAACCGAAGAAAATAATTCCTTAAAAATTAGAACTGGGCAAGTGGAGCCTAATGACTCCGTCAAGAATCAGTCAAATAAAACCAAAAGAATGAAAAAAAGAAAAGAAAATGTAAAATATCTCATTAGAAAATCAACTAACCTGGAAAATAGATCCAGAAGAGAGAATTTAAGAATTATTGGACTACCCCAAATCCATGATAACAAAACAAAACAAAACAAAAAAAAAAATAGCGTGGCTAAGTATGATGCAATTCTGAAAAGCAAAACTATGTAGGAAAAGGTAAAACATGACACAGTATCCAAATTCTTAGAGAAGTTAAGTGAAAAAATAGTCAGCACATATACAGCTAATCTATATTAGTGGGGAAATCTCAACCTCTCTCTTTCAGAGCTAGATAAAGCTAGTCACAAAATGAATAAGAAAGAAGCTAAGGCGGGGAATAGACTTTTAGAAAAGTTAAGCATGAGAGACCTTTAGAGAAAATTGAATAAGAATAGGAAGGAATGTACCTTTTTCTCAACAATAAATGTCACTTCAATTCTCAGACAAGGAATTGAAACTATTTATAGACATATGAAAATATGCTCCAAATCATTATTAATCAGAGAAATGCAAATTAAGACAACTCTGAGATACCACTACACACCTGTCAGATTGGCTAGAATGACAGGGAAAGATAATGGGGAATGTTGGAGGGGATGTGGGAAAACAGGGACACTGATACATTGTTGGTGGAATTGTGAACACATCCAGCCATTCTGGAGAGCAATTTGGAACTATGCTCAAAAAGTTATCAAACTGTGCATACCCTTTGATCCAGCAGTGTTTCTACTGGGCTTATACCAAAGAGATACTAAAGAAAGGAAAGGGACCTGTATGTGACAAAATGTTTGTGGCAGCCCTGTTTGTAGTGGCTAGAAGCTGGAAAATGAAAGGATGCCCATCAATTGGAGAATGGTTGAGTAAATTGTGGTATATGAATGTTATGGAATATTATTGTTCTGTAAGAAATGACCAGCAGGATGAATACAGAGAGGACTGGCGAGACTTCCATGAACTGATGCTGAGTGAAATGAGCAGAACCAGGAGATCATTATATACCTCAACTACGATACTGTTTGAGGATGTATTCTGATGGAAGTGGACCTCTTCAATAAAGAGAGCCTTAATTGATCAAAGATGGACAGAAGCAGCTACACCCAGAGAAAGAACACTGGGAAATGAATATAAACTGCTTGCATTTTTGTTTTTCTTCCTGGGTTATTTATACCTTCTGAATTCAATTCTCCCTGTGCAACAAGAAAACTGTTCGGTTCTGCACACATATATTGTATCTAGGATATACTGCAACCCATTCAACATGTAAAGGACTCTTGCCATCTGGGGGAAGGGGTGGAGGGAGGGAGGGGAAAAATTGGAACAGAAGTGAATGCAAGGGATAATGCTGTAAAAAATTACCCTGGCATGCATTTTATCAATAAAAAGTTATTAAAAAATTAAAATAAATAAATAAATAAAGGGAAAAAAAAAACCAATAAATGTCACTTACACAAAAAATGAGCACATATTAAAACAGAAAAACTTCACAATCAAATGCAGAAATGCCAAAATGTTAAATGTATCCTTTTTATATCATGAAGCAATAAAAATTACATGTAGTAAAGAGCCATAGAGAGATAACCTAAAAAAATTGGAAAATCTAATACTAAAGAATGAATAGGTCAAACAACAAATCATAGAAACAATCAACACTTTCATCAAAGAGAATGACAATAATGAGAAAACATGCTAAAATTTATAGAATGTAGCCAAAGCAGCTCTTAGAGGAAATTTTCTATCTAAAATCCTTACATGAATAAAATAGAGAAAACAAGTCAACAAACCAAGCATGAAATTAAAAAGCTAGCAAAATTTTTGCTTTTCTTCTCAGATTATTTTTATCTTATTACTAAGCATGATTGTTCTTGTGCAGCAAGATAACTGTGTAAATATGTATACATATATTGTATTTAACATATACTTTAACATATTTAATATGCATTGGACTACCTACCATCTAGGGGAGGGTTGGGGGAAAGAGGGGAAAAGTTGCAACAGAAGGTTTTTCAAGCGTCAATGCTGAAAAATTACCCATGCATCTATGTGTCTTATTAGTAAAGAGCTATAATAAAAAATAAATAAATAAAAATAAAATCCATGTGAATAAAGGGGGAAAAAGCTAGCAAAAGAACAAATTAAAAATCTTTAATTAAACACCAAATTAGAAACTCTGAAAATCAAAGGAGGGATTAATAAAATTGAAAGTAAAAAGTTTATTGAACTAATAAATAAAACTAAGAATTGGTTTTATGAAAAAAAACAATAAAATAGATTGATCTTTGATTAATAGATTTAAAAAAGAAAGAAAAAAATTAAATTACCAGTATCAAAAATAAAATGTGTGAATTCATCATTAATATAAAGGAAATTAGAGTAATAATCAGGAGATATTTTGCCTAACTATATGCCAATACATTTAACAATCTAAGCGAAATGGATGAATATTTATAAAAATATAAATTGCCCAAATTAAGAGAAGAGGAAATAAAATGTTTAAATAACCCTGTTTTATTTTTTTTCTTTATCCTGATTGTTTTTATTAAAGCTTTTTATTTTTCAAAACATGCATAGATAATTCTTCAACATTAACCCTTGCAAAACCTTGTATTCCAATTTCTCCTCCTTCCCCCATCTCCTCCTCTAGGTGGCAAGTAATCCAATATATGTTAAACATTAAATAACCCCAATTTAGAAAAAGAAATTGAACAAGTCATTAAGGAACTCCCCAAGAAAAAATCTCCAGGGCCAGAAAGATTTGCAAGTGAATTCTACCAAATATTTAAAGAACAATTAATTCCAATACTATGTAAACCATTTGGAAAAATATACAAATAAGGAATCTTATCAAAATTTTTATGACACAAATATGGGGCTAATACCCAAACCAGGAAGAACCAAAAAAGGAAAAAAAATTATAGACCAATTTCCCTAATGAATATTGATGAAAACATTTTAAATAAAATATTAGTAAAGATATTCCAGTAATTTATCACCAGGATATGGTGATATGACCAGGTGGGATTTATACCAGGAATGCAGGGATGATTCAATATTAGGAAAATTATCAGCACAATGAGCAAATCAAAAACAAAACTAAAAGAAATCATATGATTATTGCAATAGACGCAGAAAAAGCTTTTTGACAAAGTACAGCACCCATTCCTATTAAAATACATCAGAGAGCATAGGAATAAATGAAGTTTTCCTCAAAATAATAAACAGTATTTATCTAAAACCACCAGCAAGCGCTTTATGTAATGGGGATAAGCTAGGAACATTCTCAGAAAGATCAGGAGTAAAACAAGGATGCCTATTATCACCACCATTATTCAGTATTTTACTAGAAATGTTATTTTTTTACCAAGAAGAAAAAGAAATCGAAAGAATTAGAGTAAGCAATGAGGAAACAAAACTATTATTCTTTGCAGATAATATGATGGCATACTAGAGAATTCTAAATAATCAACTAAAAAAACTCCTTTAAACAATTAACATCATTAGCAAAGTTGTAGGATATCAAACAAACCTACATAAATCATTAGCATTTCTATATATTACCAACAAAGTCAACAGTAAGAGATAGAAAAATTCTATTTAAAATAACTGTAGACAATATAAAATATGTGGATGTTTATTTTACAAGACAAACCCAGGAACTATATGGACAGAATTACTAAACCCTTTTCCCACAAGTAAAGTCAGATTTAAACAACTGGAAAAATACCAAATGCTCATGGGGAGGATGAACTAATATAACAAAAATGACAATTCTACCTAAATTAATTTATTTAGTGTCATACCAATCAAAGTATGAAAAAAAATTTATAGAGTTAGAAAAAATAATAATAAAATTCATCTGGAAGAACAAAAGGTCAAGAATATAAAGGAAGAGGCAGCTAGTTAACCTATAGAGTATTGTAAATGTCACACTGACTGTTCCAGAATGGATAGGTGGAGTTGTTCTGCAATGGTCACATTTATTTAATCTAGAAGAATCTTGCATTTTTGTGTTTCCGCTATTCAAGTGGAATTGCCAATGGCATATCTTGGAATGAAGGACATGATCATGGTTCACTTACCTTAAAGGCCATAAACTTGTGGTATGGCTTCGGTGCCCACGCATAGACCTCGACTGAATTCCTCAAAGCGACAACGAGAAATTTGATTCTCTCATATTTAACTACGACAGACAAAAGCACAGAGGTCAAATGCCTAGTTTGTAACGTGGCTAGGAGATCAATATTTTTTTGGGGGGGAAACACAGTGTATGTGGAAGGTAATGATTGTAAAGGACTTTATATTCTAAGCTAAAGAGTTTGCACTTTATCTCTGAGAAATTAAGAAATAACTAAATGTTTTGAATGAGGAATGGCATGGTCCATTGTGCCTTAAGGAAGATTATTTTGGCAGCAGAGTAGGGGTATCCATTGGAAAAAAGAGAGGCTGAAACCAAGGGGATCAAGTGAGAGACTATTGCAAAAGTTCAGGTGAGAGTGAATAAAAAGCATGAACTACCATGTAAGCTGTAAGGGAGGAAAGGGGGCAGATATACAAGTTGTGGAGAGAGGCTTGACAATGCTTTTGGCAACCAATGAGATATGGGCGGAAGGGGAAGAGGAAAAAAAAGAATTAAAGATGACCCTGAGGTTGTGAACCTGAGTTTCTGGAAAGATGGTGTTAACCTCATCACAAACAGAAATAGAAGAGGGGGGATGGAGAGAAGAGTTCTGTTTTATACATGTTAAGTCTGAGATGCCTATAGCATATTGAGGAGGCGATATCCCACAGGTGATGGATGACTGGAGTTCAGAAGAGAAATTAAGGTTGAATAAATACATTTTGGAGTCACTAATGTAGAGATAATAATCGAACCCATGGTTAGCTAATGAGATCACCCAGAGAGAGTGTTGAAAGAAAAATTCCTTATTTGGGCTTTTATTATGATTAAAAAGGCAAAACTTAAGGCAAAGAGAATTTAAAAAGAGCCCTTTCTAAATATATCAAGATAACAGTGCTGGGTTGGCAGGTTGAGCTCTGACGGTCAGCTTTTATTGGTAACTTCCATAGTGAGAGAAAGATGATCCAGGTAGGTCAGTGTCAGCAAAAGCGGTTGGACAATTGAATCTTAGTTCTTCCCCAAGGTAGCAGGTATAGGACAATTTAAGGGTAGGAGTAAGTGATAAACAGCACATATTGAAAAAAGCTGCAGACTCAGTGTTGTCTTCCCCAATAGTACCTCTCCCAACACCGACAAGCAGGGCTGAGAACTGTCACTGAGTCAACATTACTTTCAATAATTATATTGCATGAAAGAAGGCCCAGAATAGAGTAAACCCATACTTAAAAAAAAAAAAAAAAAAAAAAAAAAAAAAGCAGAATGAACTAACAAAATGATTAATGATCTAATAAAACAGATTGAGAAGGGCTGGTCATAGAGGTAGGGGATCCTAGGATTGCAGCTGGAATGGACCTTAGAGATCATCTAATTAACCTCATCATTGTATAGGGGAGGAAACTAAGACCCATTTGAGCTAACAAGTGACTTGCCCAGGGCCACACAGCGAGCAGGTGTCTAAGGTGGTATTTGAACTTAGGTCTTCCTGACTCCAAAGTCCAGAGCCTCATCCACTATAACACTGATATAAATAAACCCATGTGATGCTTTACAAAAAGTTCTAGGCATCAGGAAGGAGAAAGAAGCCTGAATAACCCACAGAGTAGATCATCAATCTCTTAATAATCAAGATCTGCAAGCTGGATTATGATAAATGAGAAATACATGAGTAGGGAAAGGGAGACTTTCCAAGCCACTTTTCTCAAATGAGGTCTACATAAGCCAGATAACTGGCCTGCCATTCACCTGCTGGCACAGCCATTTGAAAGAAAGTTGGGGTGGGGGGAAGGGAAGGGAAAGAGG
Organism: Antechinus flavipes; assembly: GCF_016432865.1. Lineage (NCBI taxonomy): Eukaryota > Metazoa > Chordata > Mammalia > Dasyuromorphia > Dasyuridae > Antechinus > Antechinus flavipes. The sequence goes on along the minus strand of NC_067404.1, from coordinate 56,445,892 downwards.
GGAAAAGAGAGGGAAATCATCAAGTATTCATTGGGGAGTAGGAATCTGATCCTATGTTTGCAGGATAGGGAGTCCTGTTGAAGTCGTTCAGTCCTGTTTCTGAAGTGAATAGCAACAGAGCAATCTTTTTGAAGTTTGAACATGTCCTCATACCAACCTGCTTGCCAAGAAATCACTCTACATTACTTTGACAGCAGTTTTAGCACTTCGTTTGCCATGCGTCAGGCACTGGAGAGCACAGCTCTGGAACATATTGGATGAGAACCAAGATCGAGGGTAGCCTATTTATCCACTTGAACGGGCCTGCCTTGTGCAGTTCCCCAGTTCAAAGAGGGGAGTTCCACATCAGTTTGGATACGCTGAGGGGAGAACAACAAGATCTAGATTCCTATCAAAGCCTATCTGTCACCACAAGCTTCGTTGCCTTAGTTCCGATCAGAATTTCTCTGGTATCGTTTGGGAAACCCAGCTAGCTGTAAAAGCAGCAGCATGAACAAGGAGGAAGAGAGAGGGGGCTCTGAGGACAGTTTCAGGACTGTAGATGTTAGGACTTTGAGCATGATGCCAACTAGAACTGTTGGCCCAAATTAGCAGCCATACTGAAAGCAAGTCAAAGCAGACGTGATTGCAGCTGACAAGTAAGCAAGCCATGTGCGTGTTCTGTCTGCGGAACAAAGTTGTCAAATCTAGGTCTCAGATGAAATACGTTGATTGTGCATGTCATCCACTCAGGTGAACAATCCTTTAATGAAAGTTTTCTGGGAAAGCCTCTCTTTACGGTAAAAGAGGACAAAGTTGGCGTACAGGGGCTCATCCAAATATCAGCTCAGCTTCTCCACTTCAGATACTCCACCTTTTTTGGCTGATGTTGTCAAAGAACTTTTCCCTGCTTCATTTGTAATCAGGCTATTTTTTTTTCCTTTTTGGAAGGGAGAAAAGAGAGTTGGGAGAGTTTAGTGAAAAAAAGCCCAGGAATTTCTTTAAAATAAGTGAGGAAGAAGAAAAAACATTCCTAGCAAAGGGAAAAGTGGCTAAGGAAGGGCTGAGCTTCTGCCAAACTATAGAAGATGGCCTAGTTTGGGGGCCTGAGGAATCTGCAGACATCAGCTACTTCTGGCCCCTTAGACATCTTAGAAAGGGCCTCCTTGCCCATTATTAATTGTAAAAATCAATCTGCTACAATTCCACAGCAATTCAGGGGCAACTTGGGTGGTATTTACATCTGTGGGGAGCCACAAGGAAAGAAGTGGGTTTATGGTGGCCTTGAAAGATTTAGGTCTTTGCTCTTGCTGTAATCAAAAACAAGTTGCACCTGGGAGTATTTGTCTGTCTCCCTGTCTTCTCTTTCTCCCCTAGCCCCTCCAGGGATGGATTTGTTGGTGGTAATCCTATCTTCACATAAGGTATTGTGGAGAAAATGCTGAACTTGAAGTAAGGCGACCTGGGGACCCTAACTCTGACATTTATTTGTTTTTTGATCCTGGCCAAGTCCCATCTGCTTCTCTGGGATTCAGTTTCCTCACTTATAAGCAATGGGGCAATAATGTCTAGATATCTACCTCACAGAGTTGTGAGGAAAGTGCTTTATAAACTATAGAAACTTATATAAATGTGAGCCACTTGCTCAGATTGTCAGGATGGTTGGTGTCTACAGGTTACCTCTGATGGAGGTGTCAGAGATGCAGCCATTGACTTTATGAAATGCCATTATTGATATACTGTGCTTTGAGATCTCTAGTAACTCCCAGTGGAGCACAAGAATCTCCTCAGGGATACACCTAATCACAGGCAACACAAACCGTGGCAACACACAGTAAAGCCTCTCAAGTGAGCAGGCTATACTGTCATAGCCCTGTTATACAGAGGTCTCATCTGGCTCTCCTGTCTGTGGTAGTGATGGGATGCATAAGGTGCAGCTTTCAGGGGAAATATAGCAGTAATCCTGAGGTCTTCTGACTATAGAATGCTATTTTTCTAATACTCTGTCTGTCAATGATTCTAAAGTCTCCTGGCCTTAGGAGTACTATAGTACAGTCCTACAAACAGTGCTGACTGTCAGATAGACGATCTGTTGGTCTGTGATAACCAAGTTCCTGAGGCAGTAAGGAATAGACCACCCCTTAAAAATTAGCAAATAAGTAACATGAAACTCTGATCTCTCTTTGTCCTATAAATTTATCTTCTTTATCTTGGTTCTTTGCTAAATCCTTTTGCAACTTAGCCTGCTTCAATTGGTTTTACAATTATAATAAATTTTGCGCCTTGACTTAGAGATGGGTTCAAGCCTGGAAATTCTTTTGAATTTTTTGGGGAAAGACCCCAACCTTTTTGGGGTCTCTTTTGAACCTGAACAGTAGGAGGGGCAGTTCAGAAACACTTGCCTAGAAGCCTGAGCTCTGAGGGGGATGGTGGTGACTTCATTGGGTTTTTGGCAACAACTGCTGCCTTCCTGCTCCAAGAATTATAATTTGCTTATACCCATAAGTATGAAGTAGCTCAATGTGACTTTGAAAACACTTTGTATTTAATTACTTTTTTATAATATGGATCCCCACCCCCACCACCACTCCAGAAATGTAGGTTCCTTAAGAACAGAGGCTTTCTCATCTTTGACTTTGTAACTCCAGTGCCTAGAATAGGGCTTTGCACGTAAAAGGTGCTCAACAAATATTTAAAAATTGAATGGAATTGAAATGACAGAACCTGCAAGTATATAGGGGGCAGCTTAGCTACTGTAACTTCAGAGTTGGTCTCTTTCCTTTCTGGGTTCATAATCCTTGAAAGAGCTGTTTGGGTAGCAGTTATATACACAGAGAGAAGAGAGATGATGTTTTCTTGGATTATTTCCTCCTTCAAACTATCTATGTAGACACAGTTCTATATAAATGCAGATAGGTGGGTCAGTGGAGTTGGAATTAGTGTTTTTAGCACTGATAATGCCTCAGGTAGATAGCTTAGACCAACCTGGGTCTGTTCTGCTCACTGGTTAGAGGAAGAGCTATTGAGACATAGCCAGCTAGTCATTTTGGAACACCAAGAGAGTTTGAAGAAATAGTTACCTATTTAGGTATATCAGTGGCCCCTTGCTATCTTGATTATCTCTTGAGTTCTATAGGTGTCTGGCATTTTTATTTAGTAAAAAGACTGGGTGCCTTTCTGGAGGTAGGGAAACCAGAAGTTACAGTAACATAGGTGTGAATTTATGGAGTAGGACAGTAGCAGTGGGAACAGGGAGAAAGAGTGGAAACTCCAAAAGACATTTACAAGGAAGAAATGAAGATTTGGTATCTTTGGTATATTAGATATAGGAGGAGCGGTGAAAGAAAGGAAAGCATCAAAGATGACTCCAAAGTTTTAAACCTAGAGGCAAAATAGTAAAATGGAAAGGATTCTGGGAGATATCACTGATTTGTAAAATTTATAAAAAGATAAAAGAACAAGAGCCATTTCCCCATGGATCGATGTGCAATAAGCAGTTATCAAAAGAAGAAATGCAAGCTATCAACAACCATTTAAAAAATGCTTCAATTCACAGAAGTCACCGGAAAACATAAATCAAAACAACTATCAAATGGGCAAAGGTATTTCCTGTTATGTCATTTTATATTCTTTATATGTTGTAAGGCAGAGATGTCAAACATGTTCCAACTACAACACTCTGAGTGCAGCTCGAAGCAGAACTTTGATTGGGAAATATTTAACAAAATAAATAAAAACACACTTTTAGAACTAAATTTATGGTTCACAGAGATTCTCATATACAATTTAGTGGCCCTTATTTCTATTTGATTTTGATACCACAACTCTAAGGAGTTCTTAACTTGGGATTCCTAGACTGAATGATTTAGGTGTGTGTGTGTGTGTGGGGGGGTTATCTATGAACTTAGTTGGGAAAAATTATATCTTGATTTTAATAGAATTGCCTTCCTCTGTAACTGGATCTATGTATTTTATTTCATGCATTTAAAAACATGATTCTGGAGAGAGGTCTGTTGCATTCAGTAGTTGGCCAAAAGCATCGACAACACAGAAAAGTGAAGAACCTCTGTTCTAGGATTCCTCACAGCTTTGCTCTGTTATTATGTATTAGGCGCTGCTATGGATTAGGCATCAACCATCATGGAAAGAGTGCTAGACTGGGAGCCAACCTAGAAGGGGATCAAATTTAGTCAACATTCTAGCCAAACTAGTCTATTAGCCATTTCTCCCACCTAACACATCACTCCAGTCTCTCATCTTCTGTTAGGCTGTTCCCCATCTTGAAAGGCATTTAATGCTCACTCCCAACTCTCAGCATATTTAAAACAACAAATGCCATTTTCTTCAAGAAGCCCTTTCTAATGCACAATGTCTATGAATGTTTTTTCATCCTTCAATGTCCAGGTCAAGTACTGCCATTTTGTAAAGCCTTCCTTGATTCCCTCAAGTTAAAGATACTCTCTCCTCTGAAACTTAAATTACTTTGTATTTCCTCATTTGTGTATGTATTGTCTCTCCCCAGTAGAATGTAAGCTCCTTGAGGACAGGGGCTGCTTCAATTTGGTCTTTGTGTCCCTTGTGTCTTGCACACTATGTTGGATGTAAAAAATGCTTTATAAATATTTGAGTTAGTTGAATCCCTAGGTCAGGTACTTATGAGCTGTGTGACCCTGAGTAAGTATCTCTCAGTTCTCTTATCTATAAAACAGGCATAATATTGCAATAGGTCAAAACTATTGTGAAACACTTGGCAAACCTTGCAGCACAATTCACACTTTTTTTCATTTTTGCTGCTCCAAAGAAGCAGAGAAGAGTGAGCTAACATTTATGTAGCTCCTTTCTTCTTACCCAGAGGAAAGTCACTGGACCTGCCCAACAACTCTAGGAGGGAAGAGTAGCAATATTATTCCCACTTTCCAACTGAGGAAACTGAGGCTCAAGAGGTTACATGATAACTTCCTCACGGTCACATAGTAAATGGTAGAACTAGGTCTCCTGGACTGTATTTTGAAGAGTTTGGGCTGGATAGGACTTTGGCTTTAGATGAAGATTAAGCACACTGGATTAGGATTGGAAAGGAGGAAGAAATAGCAGGAGGAGGAGGAATCAAAAGTGAACTGGAGTCCATCAGAATGGAGTGGATGGAGTTAGGGGTGTAACATAAAACTCCTGAAGGCTTTTGAGTCTCACCTACCCTTATATTTCAAACTGTAATTCTTTCTTCCCTTAGTGACCACTTTCCTGATGATTAATGATACCAAAGGAAGTGGAAGTCAAGAAGGGAGAGTAGACCTGAGATGAACCTTACCGACTTTGTAGTGCACACAGCCTTCCAGGTCTCCCACAGAGATCCAACCTTGTCTTTTTCCCATCTCAGGATCATTACGCAGAATCTTGTTTCTCAGCCAGGACAAGTAGTACACCCGCAGCTTATTCTTCTTTCCTGATGAACATGGAAATACACAGAAGTGAAATAACCTCTCTTTCCTCTATTCACTGTATTCAGGACAATTGTTCTTTTCTGACTCTAAGCCATAGGCTTAGAATAAATACTCTTGCTCTTCCCTTTCCACCTTTAAAATCCTCAGATACTCTTTAAATCAAATCAAATACCAAGAAGGCCTCCCTAAGCCACACTATGAGTAAATCTTTGCTCTGAAATGCCCCTGGCCCTTTGTTTCCAACCTCTCTAATTCATTTATTCTACAATAATAGAATAATGGGATTTCTCTGTGTCTTAAGTTCCTGCTAGATGCTAAGGTCCATGAAGGCAAGGACCACATCTTATCCAATAGAATGTCAATTCTTAGAGGGAAGAAATTGTTCCTTTTTTCTTGCTTTGCATACAGAGCAGCCTGCCAGCCTAAAAATGGGAAATACCTAGGTTCAAGACTTGCTTCTCAAATATACTAGCTGTGTTGTCCTAGGAGAATCATTTAACTTCTTTGTGCTTTCGAAGTTTTGAAACAAGTGTCCCCCTGTATTGGTAAGGAGAATGACCTCTACTAATGAAATCCCAGGCCCAGTCTCTGTCCCTATTACTCTGAATGAGAAATATAAAATGGACTGGACAGGTAAAAGAGATACTGAAGGCAGGGAGATGAATTTAAAAAGCTGTTACAATCACTTAACGTCTCAGTGCCCCCAAGTAAAACTGGAACACTATAAATTACAGAGGGAAGAAGCTCTGTAATGAAAGGTGTTTCTACTTTAGAATTCCCACCACTTGAAATTAGAGGTCTGGCCTAAGGCAAGTCACTTAATCTTTCAATGCTCTATATAACTCTCTTATGGTTATAAATTATAGAACAAGTGATAATCTGCTTTAGAATAGGTAGTTTCCTCACCTGGAAGTTCCCTATACCAATGAAATCATAGTTCTAACCTCTATCTTTATTCCTTGAACATGATAATTGGTTAATAAATGTTAATTTAATGAAGGAATGAATGAACTGCCCCCTGTTTTCCATAAAGGAAGAGGTTAAGGTTAATATTTTGCTTATTTGGGAACTGAGTGCATGCCCCTCAGTTGGGGAATGGCTGAACAAATCCAAGACACGATGAACAGGCTGATTTCAGAAAAGCCTGGACAGACTTACATGAACTGATGCTAAGTGAAGTGAGCAGAATGAGGAAAACACTGTACACAGTAACAAGATTATGTGATGATCAATTGTGGTGGACTTGGCTCTTTTCAACAATGAAGTGATTCAAGGCAATTTCAACAGATTTAGGATGGAAAGAGCCATCCAGAAAGAGAACTGTGGAGATAGAAGGTGGATCAAAGCATAGTATTTTCACCTTTTTATGGTTGTTGTTTGTTTGCTTGTTTGTTTTTTCTTAATTTTTTCCCTTTTGATTTGATTTTTCTTGAGTAGCATGATGAATATGGAAATATGTTTGGAAGAAATGCACATCGGATTGTTTGCCATCTTGGGGAGAGGAAAAGGAGGGAAACAGGGAGAAAAATTTTGGAACACAAGGTTTTGCAAAGGTAAATGTTGCAAACTATTTTTGGATGTATTTTGAAAAATAAAATAGCATAAAAAGAAAAAGCAAGTGGCTCTGACCAAAACATGCATTGTTCTATGGCTAACTTGAGAACACAGCTCTCTGAACTTGGCTAGACTAGGGGAGCTTCATGTAGTGGCTGAAAAGTTGAACCTGGAATTAGGATCTCACCTCAGCTATTTACTAGATGTGTGACCTTGGGTGAATAACTTAACCTCTATGCCTCAGTTTCCTCATTTGTAAAATGGAGGTAAATCGCACCTACCTTCCAGGATTGTTTAATTTTACAAACCTTAAACCACTAGATAAATGTCAGCTATTATTATTAGCCTGGCCCTTGAGACATATAGTGCATTCCTGGACCTTAACTTGAAACCTTTCCAGGTCAAATTCTGCTGACACAGCTTTTGAGAACTCAGGACTCTCCCAAGCCACAGTGAAGCAACAGAGGAGGACTTTAATAGAGGTCCATTTTTTATCTATTGACCACTCCCCTTCTCTGCCTGCCCCACCTCTACTTACAGATTCTTGCAATTCATCTCCAGGCAAGAACTTTAAAAACACACTGTTCTTAGGCCTGGAGAGTAAGCTGTCCAAAAGGGAGGTGGGCTGTCTTGGGAGGTAATGGGTTCCTCCTCACTGGAGGCCTTTAGGCAATTCCTTGGGCTCCACATGGAAACTGTGGTAATATGGTGACCTCCAGCTTGTTGTTTCTTTGATGTCTCTCCCCTCTTCCCTCCCTTTTGAGGCAGATGTTAGGAATATTTCTGTAGCCAACCTTGAAGGTCTCACTTCTGGGATCAATCTTGAACATATTTCCAGAGTAGTCTGGATGGAGTGTCAAGTTTCTGATGGATACACCCACCCTCAGCCTCTTCTAATGTGGCCAAACTAAACTGTGGGCTTTTGAACTATAGCATGGCTTTCAGTTCCACACTTGGATCGTGCTTATGGTGAGGAAGTTCTTCCTGACATCCAGCCTCACTGGACCCCTTTGCAACTTCCCCCCATTGCTCCTGGTTCTGCCCTCTAGAGCCAAGGAAAACAAGTCTAATACCTCTTCCATATGACAGGCCTTCAAGTATTTGAACACATCTAGCATGGCACCCTTCAGTATTCTCTGCTTTAGGCTCAGCGTGTTCCGTTTCTTCAACAATCTTCATATAACATGACCTCGAGGCCTTTCCCTATCCTGACCATTTTCCTCTGGAGGCTCAGCAGCTTCTCAGTTTTCTCCCTAAGACACAGACCTTCAACTGAAAATGAGATTCCAGATGTGGTCTGCAACAGCTAGCACCTCCCTCATCCTGGACACTCTCCCTCTCTCAATGGAGATAAAGATTACGCTAGCTTTTTTAGCTTCCATCATGCTACTGACTTATGTAGACCATAGAGGTCACTGAAAAGCACTGCCCTTTCACAGATAAAGAACCATTGATGTGGCTATATCCTTACTACTTTATATTTATAAAATTGATTTTTTTGAACCCAAGATAAGACATTATGTTGATCTTTATCATATTTCATTTGAAAGACTTTGACTCACTATTCTTGCATGTCAAGATCATTTCATATTCTGAGTTTTCCACATTAATGACTCCACCCAGTTTTGTGATACCTGCAAGTTTAACATGCTACCAAGTTATTCCAAATAATATGGAATAGACCAGGGCCAAGCACAAATTCTTGAGGTACTCCACTGGAGATCTCCCAAATCCACATCAAACTATTGCAAACTATTCCCATATAATTCCATCTTTAACACATTAATAGCATGAAGGGATTTATAAAATCCTTTGATAAATTTCAGGGGAGCTGTATCCAGAACATTCCCCATAGATAGCAGACTAATAACCCCTTCAAAAAAAAGGAAACAAGGTGAATCAGGCAAGCCTTATTCTTGCTGAGATCACTCTACTTGTGATCACTGGTTCCTAGAATTTTGCTAGCGATTGAAGTCAAACTCATTGGCCTGCAGTTTGTAGATTCCATCCCATTCCCCCTTTTTTGAATATAGGGACACTTGCTCCTCTCCAATCTTGTCAGACATCTCCTGCCCTATACAAGCTTTTCTTAAAAATGGTTTTTCATACATCTCTGATAGCATCATATCTGCCAGTTCTTTCAGTACTTTCATTTGGGTCAGATGACTTCATCCATCCACAACAGCCAGAGGCTTGGTTACCATCTCCTTACTTAACTTGGGTATCACCTCCATCAATTCCAGTGCTAAAATCATTTTTCTTGACAGAAAAAAACAGAAGCTAAGGAAGAGTTGAGCAACTCTGCTTTCTCTGTATCAATTAGCATTGGCCCATCCATTTGAAGCATCCATTTGATCTTCCTATTTTTCCCATTGTAGCTAAATGATCCCAATTCCTTTTGTCCTTAGCTTTCTTCACTAGCCACAACTGATTTTGAGTTTAGCATTGTTGCAACTATTCTTATAGGCGTATTCCATGCTTGCATCCATCCTCTTGATATCTGCCCTCACTTTTGTCTTCTGAACATATCTACGGTCACAGTTGGCCCGTGTCTACATAGCTGCAGACAGCTGGACAAAAAGCAAAAAAATATAAAACCATGCAGAATAAAATTTTGAAAACATCCAGATGTTTTCCAATATGTTAGAGGTAGTGTAGAACAAAAGGCAATGGTCTCTCTATTTCTTTTTTGATTTTGCATTGTGAGTTACGACCTTTCTTATGTGAGCAACAAACTATGAAGAATGAGCATCTGTTAAGATCAACTAGAAATTACAACCAAGTTAATCTGGCACGTGTTTAATGATGCATTTGATCATTATTTGTCTACATGGTAATTAAACCAGTAAGCTCTTTTCATGAATGAGTATAATTAGAATAATTTTTATAGAATCAAGACTATTTTGTATATTTTTTTTCCTTCTTATTCTGTCCAATCTCGAGAGTCAATGTTAATAATCTACCAGGGTACATTGTACTAACTAATTATCATTACCATAATCATACACATTTAAAAACAGAGGTCCCAGATACTACTTCTCAAAAATTTGCATTCCCTGACAGTTTGTTGTCCACCACCACCTCACTCCCTATACTCCAATTCTCAGGGATTATAAGATTACAGATCTGGAGTGGGAAGGATCCTTAGAGTCAATGATCCCAACTCCCATTTTACAGATGAGGAAATTGAGGTCAAAGGGGATGAAATCCTAGGGTCACACAGCTTGTATCTGAGGCAGGATCTGAACTCAGATATTCCTGATTCCAACTCCAGAATTCTCTTTATTACACTATGTTCCTTCCCCATGGTCTAACCTCATGGCTCCTTGGGAAAGTCTTAGATCCTTGTTTCTGTGTCAACTGTCCTAGGAACTGGAAGGATTTGTGACAGTAGAAGCTTTGGGCCCTGAGGAACTAGGTTATCTACTTCCATGGGAAAAGGCAGATTTCAAGATACCAAGACAAGGAAAGGGCAAAATAAGAAGGTTTTTTGCTTGATGTCTACTTTGTCTTGATGTAGAGGATTGGGGTAGGGAAAAATGTGGAAAGGGAAAAGAGGACAACTACTCTATTTGGTATAGTGGAAAGAGTACTGGTTCTGTAGTTAATATGCCAGGGTTTAAAGCTTACCTCTGGGGCTCTGATCTTTGGAAAAGATCTCTTTGGGCATCAGTATCCCCTTTGTAAAATGAGGGACTTGGCCCGGATGGCCCTTGACTCTTTATTTAAGATTCTATGATCCCAAGTTCTGAATCCAAATAAAAAACTTAGAGCAAAACTAGAAAGATAATTTAAATAGCAATTCAGACATACAGCTAAGCATAGAAGCTGATAAAGGCTCAGCTTTACACAAATTTTGTTTTGCTTGTGTTTTACTACATAAAAGAAGGTTTTTTAACACAATTCACAAGCTAATTTATGGGTGTAATAGCTCCCCTGGTACAGCAATTATTCAATCAGTCAACAAGTAAGCATTTATGAAGCACTTAATATGTGTGAGGCACTGAGAGAAGTGCTGGGGATTATAAAGGAAGGCAAAAACAGAGTCACTTTTGGATCATGAACAAACCTGAAATGGTAATCAGCACATTGAGCCCTTCCAGGACATCGATTTGCTGGAATCGGCGTCTATTTATCAGAGAGTAAACTCTTCCTTGGCCACTTCTGTCCAGCAGCCACAGCCCCTTCTCTGTTCCTACCAGCAGATTGACACCTGTACATAGAAAATATTATTCTTAGTTAGTTCATTGGATTTCTTCTTGCTATCCTGGTTTGTGTAGGTTTTTTTTGTTTTTAAATTTCATTTAGTGTTTCCTAACCATAAGCCTCTGGCAAATTTTTACCAGTTCATAAAACTGACTTTCAAAGATTCTTATTTCTTCAAACACCTATACACTTTGAAAAATGGACCCTTATCTATTCTTCTTCCTCCCTGTATCTGACATCTCCCGCCACCAGCTCCTAATATAACCTTGGCAAGCCTTAGAAAGTAAGAAGAATGAAATGTAGAGACTTTGACACTAGGCTCTCTGATGATGGTGGTGATGATGATGATGATGATGATGATGATAACTAATTGAAGGTTTGCAAAGTGCTTACAAATATTATTTCATTTTATCCTCACAACAAATATTCAAGATAGATGATACTATTAACTTGTTTTTCTAGATGAGGAAACTGAGGCAGCTAGAGGTTAAGTGACTTGCCTGGGGTCATACAACTAGCAAATGGCTCTGGTTGGATTTAAACTCAGGCCTTCCTGACATCAGTGTGCTCATCCACTGTGCTAGTTGAGTAGTTTTTTTTGTTCATTAATCATCCATTCTACTTCTCCATAACTCTGACCATGAAATCCATGAACAATTACAAAAGTTACTTACATGTCTCTGAAAATACATCTGAACATTTTTTTATTGGAAGTCATTTACTGGACTGACTCAGAATGAGAAATTATGATGTCTTTTGACACCTTTTATCAAAATCTGTCACTAAATGGCTTTTGTACTTTTAGAATATTTCTTTATTTAAAAGAACTAAGATTAAGCTACTTTTTCCTTGGGGAAAGTCAACAACAACATTACCCCAGTATCAAATGCCTATGAAATCAGTGAGTGTCCCATTGACATTTCTTTAGGTTCCAATCTGATACGTGGATAAGTTCTACTGAGCCTTTTATTTACCCTCTAAGAGCAAAATAAAAATATCAAAATGAAAAATGAAACTAAAATGGTTAAAATGAGATTATTTTTAGAAGCAATGAATTGTAATAGAAACTGGATTGGCAAAGTAGATTATTACAAATGGAAAGTGGTACTGAATTTGGGGATAGAAGACTATATTTTGAGGCCATATATACTCTTAAGTAGGTGCATGACCTTGAGCCAGTGATTTAAGTCACTTGATCTTTAGGAATCGATTTTCTTATCTGTAAAATGGAGATAATCATAACTTTACCACTTGTAAGTAGAACAAGGAGAAGACAAGAATGAACCTTGTTGGAGAAGCATTGAGACAATATTATAAAATATAGAATCACCATTTGGTGATTAGGAGCAATCAGGGCCCAGGTACAAATTGTGAATGGAGAGAATCAACAAGCTGAGTGATAATCAAGCTAGGGTTTAATAGTTAAGCAAATCTGAAGGTCAGGAAAGAGGCAGAAAAGGTGTTCATGGTATTGATCTAAAATTGAGGAAACAGCAAGACAACATAGAGGAAATCGAGAGCATTAGGGAAATGACAGTTCATCTGCCCTCCCTATTCTACTGTCCTGGTACTGGTCATTTGAGATCACAGAAGTGAAGGCTCTAGGCATGAAAAAATTGATGATTCTTTTCTGAGAAGCAATCATCAGATAACCAGTTGACTTTCCCTAACCATGGAGACAAGAATAGCTTTCTCTAGCTCATCCTCTCATTCCTGTCTACCATTCCTTCAGGTCTGGATTAATGGCATGATTAGGAAGTTTGGAAGAGAGGAAGATGAATGGAAGGAGGGATGAATGGAGAGAATGAACTGATTTTTACTATTTATACACACAGAGTTGTATCTTTTTGGTTTCAAGTTAGAAAAATGATAATTGATGCCCTTCAATTGGGAAATGGCTAAATGCATTATATGTAATGGTACTTTATAATGCTTCATAAGAATTGATGAATACAAAGAATACACAGAGGTATGACAAAATTTACATGAACTGCTACAAAGTAAGCCATGTCAGAAAAATGATATATACAAAAACTACAACAATGTAATCAGAAAGAAAGAAAAGTAAATGCTGAATAACTGTAATGATGGAGTCAGGCCCTAGAGAAGAGTTGAGAAAATACAGCTCTTTCTCTCTTCTTTGAGATGAAGCGATGAGGACCTAGAGATGTGCCATATTGTATGTGTTGTCAAAAAGATTGCTTTTGCTGGATTGATTTCCCCCTTTTTCTTTTTTATTATTTATGGATACACTCATTAATGATGGAGATGCAAAAACAAAATAAAAACAATATATTTCTAAATGAGTACCTAGGTCACTAAAGTCATCAGATGTCCAATTATTTATGGCTAACTTGATCACAGTTAACAAATGTTTTTTGACTGACAGAGAAAATTAGGAACAAATGACTTCATTCTCTAATTTTCACATGGTTGGGACTCAGGTTGGACAAGCACAAAGAGGATCAGCTCACCCCACAAAGCTGCACAGAGGACCTCTGAGCTGAACTTCTTTTTGTATTTGCGGATTTCAGGACTGTCGCTCTGTGGGCGAGCGTTGATAGGGTTGACGTTGACAATAGAGGTTTTCCTCGATTTTCTACGACGAAATCCAGATTTCTCTTCACCTGATGGGAAAAAAAGAAAAAGGAAGAAGCTGTCAAAGACTAATTCAATTCTATTAGCTCAGTAGGGATCAATCCCCATTATTTGAATTTGCATTTAATATTTCTACTGGGCTGGAACCAATTACCATATTTTGTGTAATTATAATTTCAAAGAGTTAAATTTGAATATATTCAAGGGATAAATTATTTGTACTAATCAGGACACAGCGATACATTCAAATGATACCTTTCATGAGCGGAGAGTTACATTCCCCAATTGATAAATAGTCAAAGGATATGAAGAGACGATTTTCAGACAAAGAAATTAAAGCCATTTCTAGTCATATGAAAGAATGCTCTAAATCACTATTGATTAGAGAGATGTAAATTAAGACAACTCTGAAGTATCACTTCATACCTCTCAGATTGACTAAGATGACAGGAAAAGATAATGATAGATGTTGGAGGGGACGTGGGAAAACTGATGCATTATTGGTGGAGTTGTGAAACGATCCGACCATTTTGGAGGACAATTTGGAACTACTCCCAAAGGGCTATCAAACTGTGCATACCCTTTGATGGAGCAATGTCTCTACTGGGTCTGTATCCCAAAGAGATCATAAAAGGGAGAAAAGGACCCACATGTGCAAAAAATGTTATTTTTTTTCAAAATTCAAAATTACTTATTGAGCCTTGATATGTAAGACAAAATACTCTTGTATAATTCAAAAATAGGTCATATCAAATTGATTTTCCATTTGGAGAGGGTTCCTAGGTCAGGGGTATACAATAGGTACAGAATAACTGGATTCTAACAATATTTTTGACCAAAAAAACCTCTTCTCTTCATGGATACTATTAAAATATGAGATAAACATAGTTACATAGTTTCAAAACTATCTTAATGACTTGCTATTGCAAAAATGTTTGTGGCAGCCTTTTTTGTAGTGGCAAGGAACTGGAAACTGAGTGGATGTCCATCAGTTGGGGAATGGCTGAATAAGTTATGATATATGAAGGTTATGGAATACTATTGTTCTAAAAGACACAATGAGCAGACTAGAAAGACACAAACTGATGCTAAGTGAAGTGAGCGGAACCAAGAGAACATTGTACACAGTAACAACAGGATTATATGATGAACAACTGCGATGGACGTGGCTCTTTTCAGCAATGAGGTGATTCGAGGCATTTCCAATACACTTTCGATGGAAAGTGCCATCCACATCCAGTGAGAGAACTATGGAGACTGAATGTGGATCAAAGCAGAGGATTTTCACCTTTTTGTTGTTTGTTTGCTTGGTTTTTTTTCTTTCTCGTGTTTTTTCCCCTTTTGATCTGACTTTTCTTGCGCAGCATGATGAATATGGAAATATGTTTAGAAGACCTGCACGTGTTTAACCTATATCAGATTGCTTGCTGTCTTGGGGGAGAGGGGAGGAGGGAGAGAGGGGAAAAAATTGAAACACAAGGTTTTTCAAAGGTGAATGTTGAAAACTATCTTTGCATATATTGGAAAAATAAAATACTATTCAAAACAAAACAAAAAATTGCTGTTATCAGCACGTTGAGTAATTAATGACTACAATGAGAAGCAGCGGGGAGAGTTTGCAGGTCTTAAAGTCTGGAGAACGGGAATCATGTTCCCTTCTAACACATATTGGTTATGTGAACTTCAATAAATCATTTAATCTCTTCGGGCCTTTCCCTCTAACTCTCTAAGTTACAGAAGAAGTATTGATCTGAACCTGATCTACACCAATATTTATGAATGGCCAACTCCCTGCTTCTCCCTTCCCAACTACCCAAAAACCACAGAGGCTGTGATACATCTGAGATCACGGCAGGCACACTTACAGGCGCCAAAGATGCGTCTTGAAGGGCTGGTAGGAGGTGTGAACTGTAGAATTCTGGGATCGAAAAACGAGGTGAATGATGAAGTGGAAGAGGAGATGCTCTTGGATGTCTTGTTCTTAGAGCTTGTCATCTAGGAATCAAAGCAAGACCATTTTGATTGGGAGGTGATCGAAGGAGGCTGTCCTCCCAGCTTGGGAGGCACACACTGCTAGAGGAATATGAGCTTTCAGCATCTGTGCTTTGACCTACCCACCAAACTGGGAGCGTCATGCATTGAGAGACTCTCTAGATCTGGGGCTGGGGAGCACTAAGTCCTTAGAGCATGCATTTGTATCTAGTAGAGCTAAGGGTGGGGAAAAGGCACAGTTCTGCCTCCTGAACGTGCAGCCCTGATATTGACTTATAGAGAAAGAAGTCTTAGGAGAGCAGGGTGGGGAAGTCAAAGGAAGAACCCAGGAGAGAGATGATGAGGATTTATACCCGGCACCAGCTCTCAGTGGGGAGTACTGTGTTGAGTTGTCTTCATGCTGTTTGAGTTCATAATGGCTACCCACCCCTAAAGTGCCCCAAGGCAAGTCTTCTTTTAAAAATTATAGAAAACAAAAGAAAAACCAAATCAATAAGAGATGCCTTTAGGAATTTCATAATGTGCCTTAACATAAATGGAGCCGCAGAAGGTAGTGTGGTAGAATAGAAAGAGCAATGGATTTAGAGTCAGCTGGTTCACATCCCAGCTTTGCCACTGACTACCTGTGTAACCTCAAGCAAGTCACTTAAGTCTGGGTATCAATATTTTAGCTGTAGAATGACTTGGTCGGCTCTAAATTCCCTTCCAGCTCTAGATCTAGGATCCTATGTGTGACCTTGGACAAGTCCCTTCCCCTCCTGGGTTTCGATTGGCCTAGATGACTGCTGAAATCTCTGCGAGTTCTAAATCTAGGATCACTCCCGTCACCTTGGATAAGTCTCTTCTCCTTCTGGGCCTCAGTATACAAGGAGAGGGTTGGGCTAAGTGGCCTTTGAAGTTCCTCTCGATTCTAGTTCTATAATTCTCTGACTCTGAGATATTACAAAGCCAGCGTTGTGATTCCTCGTTTCAAAATCACATATCCTTACTCATTCTGCTCTGCCAATGTTCTCTGAAATAGTGACTACTGACTTAGAGACACGAGTACTTTGCTTAGAAGGAGTTCCCTAGTTAGGAAACTCCCTCTACCGGTGCAGCTCGGGACATTCTCTACAATTTCTAGTAATATTGAGAAGTGAAGTGACTTGTCCTGAGTCCCTTAACCTTCACTGTCAGAGGTGGGACTTGACAGAGTAATAATGACCTTTATTTGGACAACAAGGTTACTGAGTGTTTGCTGTGACAAACCCATTCTCCTCATACCCGTAGCAACCTTTAGCACCCGTAGCACAGGGCTTCTGGGCAGTTCAAATGAGTTAATGTATACAAAGAACTTTCCAAGCTTTAATGTCCCAAACAAATTTCAATTATGGTAATATTAACATAATACTAGTCACTGGCAGAAAGTACTTCAGCATGCTCAGGGGGGCAGCACATGGACTCCCCCTTTAGATTCTGTGACCCCTCTGTGACTTTGAGAATTGCTGTAGTGAGCTGTTCTATCAATCAGGACTTTGGGAAGCTAAGGACTCTTCTACATCATGATGAAGCATCTGAGGAGGAAGACTTGGGGGTATATTAAAAACATCATGGCCCTTTTTGAAAACTGATTCTGGATTGGTTGTTGTCAAAGTCAATCAGAACCTTGGGAAGCTAAGGACTCTTCTACATCATGATGAAGCATCTGAGGAGGAAGACTTGGCGGTATATTAAAAACATCATGGCCCTTTTTGAAAACTGATTCTGGATTGGTTGTTGTCAAAGTCAATCAGAACCTTGGGAAGCTAAGGACTCTTCTACATCATGATGAAGCATCTGAGGAGGAAGACTTGGGGGTATATTAAAAACATCATGGCCCTTTTTGAAAACTGATTCTGGATTGGTTGTTGTCAAAGTCAATCAGAACCTTGGGAAGCTAAGGACTCTTCTACATCATGATGAAGCATCTGAGGAGGAAGACTTGGCGGTATATTAAAAACATCGTGGCCCTTTTTGAAAACTGATTCTAGATGGGTTGCTATCAAAGACAGTTTGTAAATGAAAGAAGAAGAAGAAGAAGGTGAGTCGCAGGGGTTGCTATGCTGCAGATAGGTTCAAGTCAAATAAATAACTGACAGGAGGGGCCAGGAATATGCTGCATCCAAAATGGACGGGAAATAGCCAGAGAAGTTTTCTGCTTGGGTAGAACCAATCGTGAAGGGGCTTTCAAGCTCAAATAGAAATCCATTCTATGCATCCTACATACTACAAAGATGCAAAAGTTTCAGAAGAAAGGGACAGGTCTTGTAAATGATACAGAATGCTACAAGGATAAACCAAGGCACTTCCTTAAGTCTAAGCAGGGTAAATTTGTGGGATGATATTGCTAGAAAACTAAGGAAAGGTGCCCAGGGAAGCTTTAGGGGCCAAACTCGCTTGAAATCCTCGAAAACAGTACCAGCCCCAGGAGAGATTTAGTTCCAAGACAGGATCCAGTGTGTTAAATTGGCCAAGTCTAATCAAAGTCTGGTAAGAAGAGATTAGATTAAATTATGATTACTGAGAAGTGAAGATCATCAAAAGAGTATGAAATCATATCTGAGTCTTTTTTAAAAAGTTTCCTCTATAAAATTATGTACTATGCTATCTAATATTTGCTACTTGGGGCTTTTAAAATAGTTTTATTTTGGGAAAGGGAAGTCCAAAAGTATGCTAATCTCTCATGAGTCAAGTATATCTATGGTCTCTTTAAGGCTCAGTTCAAGTACTACCTTTTAACGACTTTTCCTGCTGCCTCCAATGGGTACTCCACCCTTCCCAACTAACTTCAGATAGAGTTTGTCTCGGTTTATACGGTATGTAGTGTTTGTTCCAAGTGGATTGAGAGCACTATGGGGGCTGGAATGGTTTCATTTTTTGACTTGCATCCCCAACATCTGGCACACAGTTGGTGCTTAATAAATGCTTGTCAATTGAATGAACTTTCTCTGGTTGGAGAGGCAGTTGGATACCATGTGGACAGCTGGCTTTGGCGTTGGGAGATGCCGTCTTTCGAGTCCTCCCTCTGACAAATGCTGACCAGGTGATGCCATGAGTAACTCAAGGCAACTCTCAAGATTCTAAGTGGCCGTGCAGGTGCCCATCTGCACAGGGACAGGGGATTCCTCACCTGGAGCACCCTACCTTGATGAAATCACAGAGCATATTCTCTGGCTTAAGCCTTTGAGTTAGAACAATGCAAAAAAATGTACCTGAAGGGAGGTAGGAGAATCCCTAACTATAGATTCAGTTCTATTTTCAAGAATGCAATTCTTGAAAGTTGAATCTGCAAACCTTACCATACGTGAGGATGACAGTAAAGTCACGTTTGACCAAATGCTTCTTTTTGATTGACCATCTTCATAACAGCAACAAAAAACCTAAAGAGCAAAACCACATTTTTGTGGAGCTAAACCATAACATATTTTATCTGGGGATGTTGCTCAAATGTCTTTGGGGAATAGTACAAGTTTGAACCTTAAGTCAAAAGAAAACTGGAACTGGCCAGGGAGATAACTGGGGCCCAGTGGAAAAGGATGACTCAGGCCTGGCACGGGTTGGCATGTTTCTCTGCCCTTCCCTTTTCCCTGTCCTTGGCTCCTCTCAGTTTATGGAGCCTCCCACAGGGTTGTCTTTTTGAACATTTTGCTCAAGCTTCTTCCACTAGAAGAGATTTCCCATCTATGAGTTGGGATCCTCATGTTTATGGTGTTTTTAAAAGGCCTTTTTGTAGAGACCTTGAACTATTTTTTTTTTGGGGGGGGTGAAGCAATTGGGGTTGTGACTTGCCCAGAGTCACACAACTAATAAGTGTCAAGCGTCATATTTAAACTCCAGTCCTCCTGACTCCAGGGCCAGAACTCTAACTACTGGGCCACCTAGCTGCACCCACTTTTAAAGGCCATAAGCATGGTTTTCAGTGGAGCAAGTAGGCCTTGGAGAATATGCTTCAGTCGGCTTAGGCTCACTGAACATTTTCATATTACAGGTATTGCTGATTTCATGAGATGACTGATTTATACGTAAAAGAAGCACTGGGTTGGGAGCTAGGAGACATGGATTCAAGTAACACCTATGTCACCTACAAGCAATATAACCATGGACAAGTTTTTTATGTGATAAGGCCTGGGCCCAAACATTGTGATATTGCAAAAACGAGATTTGTAGGAAAGTGCTTGAGGACCTGAAAAGGGCTGTGTGAATGTCAGGTGATAGATCACCACTCTTTTCTCCAGTGATTGGGGAAATCTCTGGGGCTTTTGGAGTAATGCTTTCAATTGATCTGTTGGTCAGTCAAAGTCAGTTCAATTGACTGGTCCCTGGCTGAAGACAAATTTTTCACTTCTCATCTGGTGGTGTGAAATGAGGAATTGAGAAAAGAAATTCTAAAGGATCATAGATTTCTAACTCTAGAACTGTTAGAGACTTTCGAGGCCATCTAGTTCAACTATCTCATCTTAGAGAGAAGGAAACCGAAGTCCAGGAAAATGGGGGAAGAAGTGATTTGCTAAAGGTGATTGGATTATTATGGCTGGAAGCAAGTGTTGCTTAATGAAAAGAGTGCTGTGTTTGGGGGGGTCACAGGACCTGAGTTTGAATCCCAGTTCTTCCCTTTATTAACTTATGATCTTGGACCCATTTAATTTCTCTGGGCCTCAGTTTCTCATTCAGTAAAATGAGGGGTTAGATGAGATAACCTCTAAGGTCTCTTGTTGCTCTACATCTATGATCGTGTGAACCGAAAGGAAAGAATGTGTGTGCCTTTTCCATTGTGAGCCAATTGCCACCAGATATAAGTGATAAGGCCCAACCACACAACCTTTTTCAGGGAAAAGAAAAAAGACAAACAGGTCTCAGTATCCCTTTCATCTAGGGAAAGGACTCTTACCACCATCAAGAAGGCCGCAGCTATCACCAAATAACCTGAGAGGGTCCTGACCTCTCTCTCCCTTTGAGGCTTCAAAAGCTTATAAAAACAGAGCTAGCTCAAGCTACTTGGCTGGCATTTCTTAGCATACTCTGAAAAGGCAGAGTTGACTGGCTTGTTGGAAGAAAGAGCAGAGGAGTAAGGTGAACTGTGTGTAGCTGTCTGTGTGAAGCTCTGTGTAGTCTGGTTACGCCTGCCACTTTTCTACTGAGCTCCTCGCTCTCTGGAAAACTCCTTGAAAAAGTTGTCTATAATTGTTTCTCACTGTCGTCTAAACCTTCAGAAAGCTGGCTTCTAAGCTCATCATTCAACTGGAAGCTCTCTGCAAAGCCATCAATGATTTCTCAATAGTAAAATCTAATGGCCAGTGTTTGATTCCCATTTTTGATCCCTTAGCATCTGAAACTGTCGATCATCTTTTCCTTCTGGATTCTCTCTCCTCTCTAGGTTTTCATGGCACTATTCCCTCTTGGTTCTCCTCATACCTGTCTGACTATTCCTTCTCAGTCTCCTGTGCTGATTCTATAACCATATTGCACCCCTTAATTGTAGCTATTGACCCAGGCTTTATCATAGGTCCCTTCTCTTTTCTCTCTGCTCTCATGTGGTAACCTTATCAGCTCTTTACTCTCAGTCTATATATCTAATAGCTGCCAAATTTTGTCATTTCTACCTCTTCAACACCTCTTCAATGTGTCCTCTAATCTCCAATTACATAACCATGATCTTAAGTTAGGCTCTTATTACCTCTTACCTGGACTACTGGAATAGCCTCCTATTTGGTCTCCCAACTTCAAGTCAACCCTCCTTCAATCACTCTTCAGACAGCTGCCAAAGTGATATTCCTCTTGTTTTATTTTATTTTTGTTTTTTTTCAAAGTGATATTCTTAAAGCACAGGTCTGATCCTGTCCCACACTTATGCTTACTCAAATTCCTATGACTTCCTACTATCTCTAGGGTCAACTATAAGCTACTCTGATGTTTAAATCTCTTTACAACCTGACCCATTCCTACCTATCCAGTATTTGTACAAATTACTCCCTTCCATACACTCTTTGATCAGTCACAATGGCCCATTTGTTGTTGCACCTACAATCCTCCCTCTCTGTACCTGAGCACTAGCCTCCATGACTGGAATGTACCTTCTCTCATCTGCCTCTTAGAAGACCTGGCTTCCTTCAAGACTTAGTTCAAGATTGGTCAACTCCCTGAAACCTTTCCCATTGCCTCCAGGTACTGGTGCTTCCCTCCAAAAAACCTGCTTGCATATATTATGCATATACTTTTCATCCCATTAGGCTATAAACTACTTGAGGGAAGAGATACTTTTGTCTTTGCATTTCTAGTGGGCCCACCTTAATTACTTCATAAATGCTTACTGAATGACTCATTTCCCTGTCCTTAGAGAGAATCCGTGCAGCAGGGTTTGTATCATAAAGTATAGGAGGACTTAGCCACAGCATACACCAGAAGGCTAAGACAGCTCTGCTCTTTCGTCATCAATGACTGTTTCCTTGGAGACACCTTTGATCTCATCCTTATTCTCTACTGTTTGACTATGTACAAAGTTATAGGATCTTGACAGATGGTACTTTTATCTGCGCATTTGGATTAAGATCCTTCTTTCCTCCACCTCCCTCCAAAAAAAAAAAAAAAAAAAAAAACCTAACCAAAACTAGTTTGTAGGATATTACAAATACTACTCTGAATTGGGTTATTAATTTGTCAGTGTAGTATTTGTCCCTGATACTGATACAAGGAAACATCAACCTTAAAAAAAAGTCAGCGAATGTTTAGGGAGTGCCCCTCTCTGCCTTATAATGGCTCTGGATCGATGGAGTCATGTAAACCCTTCTTGACCCCATTTATTTTCAGCAGCTTTTTAATTGTAAAAGTATCTTTTCAAATGTGTTTTAATTAAAACCGAATGTATCTGTAGACATTCTCAAACATGTGATTCAGTGAGGAAGAAAAGCAAGCCAAGAGATGGTGTTTTGTCCCTGAAAGCATGGAGGAGCCAAGGGAAGGTATAATTTCCCCAGCTAATATTAAAAGTTTTCAAGGCATTCAGGGAAGGGCTGTTGATCACATACAAATGGAAATTTACAATGATTGGGAACTCATTTTCCCCCCTTCTCAAACAGTTAGTTTTACCTTCGATTCTACTCCTCTGCTTTTGGCTTTCATCTCTTGTCCCTTTGGGGCCCTTCTCCTTGAGAAACTCAATCCTCCATTGCTTAAGGGGTGCCTGGTAACAAAGTCCAATTAATGAAAAGAAGAAACCCAGCAACAAACACATCTGGAAAGAAGCTCACTAAACAGCATTAGGGTGCGACTTTAACAAGGCTCAGCCATGCTGCTTTGACTTGCACACTTTGATATTAGTGGAAGGGGAGACTAGAGAGGAGATAAATTTCTTACAATACCCACACTTTCGAATGCCTAGGCATTTGTGTTCCCAGCAGCTGCTCAAAAAAAAATTCTCAATTAAATAGAGACCCCTGTCAATGTTGGGCCAGAATCAGCCCATAGTCATCCAAAAAGATGGGGACCTCCATCCCAACCTTAGGGAGGTGGAACTACTAGTTCCATAGTACATAGAATACATAGAATGTGTTCGCTCTGTAGCAAACACCATCATTTCCCATAAGTGAGAGAGACCCCTTCATGTTTCAGCCATTTGCACGAGGGATCATATTTTAAAGAGCATTGCGGAATTGGCCATCTTTCTTCATACTTAATTGATAGATGTTAACCCTTGTACTTTTCTTACTTCACAGGATTTAGAACTAGGTGGGGACGTAGTGATTTGAGTCTTTTTATCGTCAAATTTGCAATAAGTTTGTTGCTTTAGTATCTGTTTCCAAAGTGGTAATAATGAGAATATATAATTTGGTCATCACACAGGAAAGCTTATGTTGAATGATAAAGAAAATGGGAAATGCTGGTTTAGAATATATGTGCCTCATTTTGCATAATACCTAGATTTCTTTTGGGTTTCACATAAACTGTAGCTGGCTATTCTTTTTTGTAATGGGATCGCAATTGATCTTTTATATGAATTTAGATATATCGGGCTTGCGTTAAGTGAAGAGCGGATATGGAGCAAATCACGGAGTTTGTCGGTCTCTATCAACCCATACTTTCAAAAATCTATTTCTCATGTACCACCCTCCCTTCTTTGCTGAAGGAGGAGGTGGAGATAGCTAGGGATGGAGAGCTGGGTATGGAACATCTCATTATATCATTACATTTTGTTGATGGCTTGGTTTGTTTGACTGAAATTTTTTTCCCCAACTTTTTTTAAATGCCTGTTTTATATATTTAAGGCAAAATTTTTAAACTCTTTTTTTGGTGTTCTGGATCCCTTTGGGTAGTGTCAGGTAGATTTTATGGATTCTCTCTCTCAGAATAAGATTTTTAGATGCATAAAATAAAATACATAGGATTACAAAAGAAAGCAATCTAGTTTTGAAATTTATTAGGAAGACTTGTCCTAAGAGATGGGGGAGAGGGATGGGGAGAGATATATCAGAAACGATGATGATATAAAAACAAAATACATCAGTAAAAATGTAAAAATAATAAAATCTATTTCTCTCCATGCCTCCCTTTTTTTTTTAAATAAACCTTTCCTGAGAAATCTCAGAGAAGGAAGAAAGACAAACTGCAAGATGAGACGTAGGTCCAAATCGCACCTGTGCCACTTAATACGACCATGAGCAATTTTCTGGGATGATAATCTCTGTCCTAAACTCGTAGGGGTTATGAGGAGAGCAAATAAGCAACTCTGTATAAAAACTCTGTAGGACCTAAAAAAGGCCTTTGTAAATTTCTGGTGAATGAATCCAAAATTAGTAACGGTAGAGGATTTCTTCATAAATATGTGAGTGAGTAAGTGTGTGTGTGTGTGTGTGTGTGTGTGTGTGTAATATATATGAACAAATCTACTGTTAAAAAGGGAGAGACTTTAAATGGTTTCTAATGTTCTTTTAAAATATTTTAAATACCAATGGCCATGAACAAATATAAATATGAAAATAGTGTGTGTTTAGACTAAAAGAAGAGGGCCTCTACGAGCTCCAGAGAGCTGGTGATGTGCCCAGAGCACTAAACTGACAAATGTTCAAAGTGGGACAGACAAACAGGCAGAGCAGGACAGGCCTAGTACTGTGTGGAACCCCAAGAGGGGCTCTGTGGGCATATCCCGAGCTCCAGAAATATCTCGTGGTGACAGTATATTTTGCAATTAACTTGTCTGAAGCAAAATGAGAAGTTCTGTTCATGGATATGGGGAATTTGTTTTTCAAACTAAAAATAGCACCTTTTTCTTGTTACTGTATTCATTTCAGAGAACCACAGTGTTGCCATGTCTTCTCCAACCCCAAATCTTCTAAGACTTCAGAGTACAAGTTAGCAGGTAAAAATGGCTCTTATCCAAACATTGGGATAGGGAGGATATGGAAGAAAGTTGGGAGCACCACTCTTGCTACCACTTGAGTACTAAAAAGGCCCCATTTGTCTTCTACTCTGCCTTCTACTCGGGCTTTGGACTCATTCCATCACACTCGGTAGCACGTGATTACAATACTCAGGGTGTGCATCTCCTTAAGGATAGTAAGATGCAGTTTCAGACTTAATGATTCCCGCTCAAGCAAATACTGCCTTGAGTAGCATGTTTTCCAAGTCTCAACCTTGGTCAAAAAAAGGTTCCTGGCAAAGAAGCCATAATTGGAGAAATACTTGTTCCACAATCCTGTGGTAACAACTGTGGTTGGGGTACCTGATTGGTTGTGCTTGTGTAAGAATGGGCACCCCATATCGAGTAGTTGAAATAATGGGTGATCTGCCATTAAGAAAAATGCCCCCAGAAAATGGTCAGGACCCTACAAAGATAATACATTGCAACTACCTAATGCTCACTGGGAACTGGTTGGGCACTGTGATGGCTAGGAAGAAAGCAGACTTTTTCCTCATTTGGACATGGATTATGACAGTTAGAGGATGGCTCCTGTAGAGAGGATTCAGTCAGTGATTCATGGGAAGAGGAAAATACCTATTGGTATGCTTCTGTTCTCATGTCTTGGGCTGGAAAAATCTACTTTCAGCCCTCTGGTCTCTGGTTTGTGTTTAGAATAGCAAACTGAAGCCAGAGGGAGGCCAGGAACTCTCCTCTCTAGTCATCTGAGCAAATGCAGGTAGTATGCCATGTACCTGTGTGGCAAGTGACCATTAATTGGTGTTTGTGGGAATGGGGAAAGTGGTGGAATATAAAAACTCTGCTAGACCCCGGGCTCCACTCTGGAGTCAGGTAGAAGGGAAAAAGCAAAGAGGGAGTGAGCTCATTTTTCAGCTTGCCACAGAGGAGTGTGATTCCCCTAACAAGAGTTCATCACTCTTGTGTCCTAATAAGATGCCATTGGGCACACCTAACTTTTTGGAAAGTTGTCTCTTAGATGCTTCTGAACAAACAGTTGTACCTTGTAATCTCATCAAGGTGAAACAAGACTCCATTGATCAACAACTCCCCCTACGTTATTTTAAATAAAGTGTTCTTTTTTAATTGTTGTTGTTCAGTAATTCAGTTGTATCTGACTCTGTGAGCTGGAGCACACCTCTTCTGAGCATGGGACTTTCTTAACAACCATACTGGAGCAGTTTGTCAAACAAAGCAGTTTGTTTATCCACCTAGCTCAGCGGATACACTACAATGTATATTATGCGTTTAATATCAGTTACTTAAGGGAAGAGAGTCTTATATGGAAAAATGGGCCCTGAGAATTGTGAGTAAATACAAACCCAGTGAAGGGGAAGCAATTTATCACAGTATGGACCATAGAAGAAAGTGGAGATTTGAGAGAGCCCAACCACCTGTCTGATGTAGAAAAGGGCTTTTTTAGATATTACTGAATACCTCAAGTGTCTTATTAACTTATTATTGCTATTAATAATATTATTAACTTATTAAACTTGTTAACTACTAAGACAATACATGCCTATTTAGCCAATTCTATTTCCTTGGAATTTGGTCTTTGTATTGAGCTGAAATCTGATTTCCTGCCATTTTCACTCCTTGCTCCTGGTTTGGTTCTCTCGTGCCAATCAGAATGCCCTACTCCTTTTCATGACAGGACTTCAGATATTTGAGGACAGTTGTTGGGAACAGAGGTATGGTGAAAAGAGCACTGAATTTGTAAAGTTCCAAATCTGGATTCCCATTTCAGCTCTTGTGATTTGTTAGCAGCATGTAACTTTGGACAGGTCATACCACTTTGAGGGAATTCTTCCCCTATCAAATGGAGGGGTACATCCCAGCTCTAAATCCTTATATTTATCCCTCCTAGCTCTTGTCTCCTCAGGTAAAACAGTCCCATCTCCATGCTTGTTGCCCTCTTGCATTTTAGCTTCCCAGAATGCCTCATAAAATGTGGCCCTTGAAAGCTAATGGAACTATTCTCACTGAGGGCATCCTAGGACATCCCGAACACATGCCTGTTGGGGCTGGCCAACACCAATACTGTCAGAAGAAAGAGAAGAGGCACATATCTGAAACCTAGAGTCAAACTGCAAATGTGCACAAGTCACATGTAATAAATAGAGCTTCTGTTAGTGTATCACTAGGCAGTCGGTTAGTCTCTAGTTGTGTTAGGATGCAGATAATACTGAAAAGCAAGACAACCAACCTTGGATAACCGTATTCTTCCTCATCACTGCTAAAAATCTCATCACTGGAGGATGAAAATTCAGAGGCTTTTAAGAACAGTCTGATATTATCTTTTCCCCTAAAGAAACCAGGAGTCTGTGGGAACAAGTAGAATCACTGAAGTTGCTCTTTGCTTCAGAAGTAGGAGAAACTGTACAAGCTTAAAAAGTCCATTCAAAATATTTCTCACTCAAATGTAAATTCTACCTCCCTGGACAGTCAATATTTGACTGAGGATCATAAACATTAAAGCAAGCCTACATGGCCCCAAGTTTGGGAAGTCATCATTTATTCAGCCGTTTTGTGCCTGGTGGCCCTTGCTGGAAAGGAACATTGTCTACACAGGCAGTCCAAGGCAGAGCTCCATCCAGCAGGATATTAGTCCCGGCTTTGACACTGATTCACCAAGACACTTTGGGCAAGTCCCTCCAAGCTTAAAATTAGGATGTAATAGGTGACCTTGAGCAAATCCCTTCCCCTCCTGGGCCTCAGTTTCCTCCTCTGTAAAATGAAGGGCTTGGACGAGAGGACATGCGAGGTCCCTTCCAGCTCTAGAGCTCATCAAATCCGCTATGTGAGCTTGGGCCATTCATTTAATCTCTTGTGGTTTTAATTTCTCCATTTGTAAATGAGAGTGTTGGACAAATGGCCCCTGAGATCCCATCAAGCTCTAGAGCTAGTGTCCTATGACTAAATGACTTCTAACTTTCCTTCAAGCTTTAGATCTAAGGTGCCTTCCAGTTGGTCTTTCTCAGGGAAGTGAATTAGAGTGATTTGTGTGGACTGACACAGCTAAGTAGGTACTTTGGGCAGGGCCTTATATGCAGCCCCATTTGACTTTCTGTTTGGTTCCCAGATAAAATGAAGTCAAAACCTTCATTTGAGGTACAGGAATGGCTCTCTCTCTTAACGATTTCCCCTGTCTAGTCTGGCCACTTTGCACATTGCATCTAGTAACATGAAGGGGTATCCTGAATATCTCAAAAAAGTTCTCCAAAAAATTCCCGTTAGGTTAAAAAATGAATACATGCCCCACTGTACTTTCTGGGCTCAGGAAAGGTTATTGCAAAAACCAAAAATAATAGGGTGTCAGAACTCTCCAAAGATTGGGTAACCTTGGATTTATAGACATAAAGGTCCCTTTAATGGTTTCTAAGTATCTAACTTCTTCTACTCTAGTCTTTGAGGTTAACCTAGGAAGTATCTGAGGGTTGGCTTCTAATACTAAAGTGATCTATCCTTACCCACAAATATGTTCTATTGAACAGGAGAACATGGAAAGTAAAACAAAATGAGGGGCTGAGATAAGAACATCTTTAGGAGTCTTTCTGGCTCTAATCTTGGATGGGTTTGTGAAGTCTTGTTGTTTGTTTTCTATTTCAGTTTTAATTGTAAATCTTTCATCTCCCAGTGTAACCTAGAAATGTCATTTTTCTTAAAGAATTTATGTTTTTGTATACTTATTTTATACTTAATTTATACTTTAACATATTTAGCATGTATTAGTCAACCTGGCATCTGAGGGAGGGGGTTGGGGGAAGGAGGGGAAAAATTGGAACAAAAGGTTTGGCAATTGTCAATGCTAAAAAATTACCCATGCATATAACTTGTAAATAAAAAGCTATAATTAAAAAAAAAAGAATTTATGTTTTTTTTGGATAAACAAGGTTCTTTCATTGCTACCTGCTGCCAGGGAAGTGGCAATATGGTACAGTGGAGAGAGAAAGTCTCTGCTCTGCTCTTTAGCAGCTGTGTGATCTCAGACAAATCACAATCTCTCTGGGCCTCAGTTTCCTCATCTGAAAAAATTAAGTTAACCTTTTTCAAAGGGTAGTTATGGGGAATGGGGATTCAATTTATATTTCTTCATTACACTGAATCCAGGATCTGGCATGCAGTAGAGATTAATGAATGCTGGAGGATCAAGTGATTGGTTGGACTCAGGGGGGAGAACTAGGAGAAAAAGGGAAAGCTCAAGAGAAATAAATTTAGGCTCAATGAAAGGAAGAACTTTCTCACCATTTGAGCTGCACAAAAGTGGGCCGCCTTAGGATCTGATGAGCTAGCTCTTCATTGTTCAAAATTTTCAAGTAGAGATGAATCGCTTATTGGGATTATGTAGAGGGGAATCCTGTTTAAGTGGGCTTGGATCCATATGGCCTTGGATTCCCTTTTCAACTTTAAGATTTCAGTGATTCATAAGATCATAGAATTATGAGTAAGAAAAGAGCCTTTGGTCCAACTTGGTTATTTTAGGGATGAGGAAAATGAGGTCCAGAGAAAAGGACTTAGACAAACTCATATACCCAGCAAGCAATAAAATCAGGATTCAATTCCTGACTTCATATCTTTCTCTGATACCATGCTGCCTCCCTTGCTGTGAAGTTTCATATAAGATAATAAATCTAGAACTTGAAGAGACCTCAGAAACCATCAAGTCTACCTGTCTTATTGAATGGAGGAGGAAAATGAGACCCAGGGAGGTTAATTGCTAAGGGTTATGGAAGCAGTGTCATAATGGACACATAATTTGTATTTAAGTCATAGGATCAAATAGTCACACAAGTCAAGCTGCAAGGGACTTCAGAGGCTGGCCAGTCCAACTCCTTTATTGGACAGAGGAGGAAAAAACTGAGACCCATGTGGAGAACTGAGGTGACCACTCCAAAATCACACAGGTAGTAAGGTGACTTTGGATTTTCAAAGGTTATATCAGTGGAGCACTTTCACTCCAGTGGACCTGGAAGAGGACTATGTCTCTTCTATGTACCTAAGAGTGCTCACCACCAGGCTAACTACAGAGTAATGCATCTTTTTAGCCATGGCCATTCATGACATTCATCTTCTAAATCATGGTGGGGATGGGGACCATAATCTAGGCTGTCAGGAAGAGTTCACTGGGACAATGAAATCCCAAACCATGGAAGTAATGAATAAACCAAAATGATTATGACAAGTAAAAATCAATCAAGAAACAAAGGCAAAGAAAACTTACTAGGATCTGTACCGGTGGAGGGGGACGTTCACCATTTTTGTACAGTGGCTCCAGGACTCTGGTCAGGGGAAGTTCACGCCTGGAAGAGCCTACAGATTGTCCAAAAGAGAATGAGTGAAAATGCTGATCCCAATGTCCTTTGTACCCATTCAATTGTCCCCACAGCACACAGGGCATATCACCAGAATAAGTTCTCAGGAGCTGCAGCAACAGTGAACACTTCTGTAACGACTACTTCCTGCTACCTGAGAAGGTAGGGATGCGGGTCCTCTTTCAGACCACTGAGCAGGAAAAGGGGGACCCAAGAAAGCAATGACTTCTGACTTTTGCCTCTCCCCCCTCCCAAGAAAACCCAAGCACCCAACGGAACCCAGAACTAGTTGCTGCTAAATGGGTAAAAAGAAATCTAATCTAGAATGATTGGACACCATGTTTTGGCTGCAACAGTTTCAATTTTTGATAGTTTCTACCCGTTGAATGTTTACTGCGGTTTTGTGAACTACCGAGAGGTAAGATAAACTGGCACCCAGGGGTACAAAATGAGGTGTCTGTTTTTTTTTGTTGTGGAGCAAAGATTTGGCTCTGGGAAAGCTGCTTTCTGACCTAACAGGGCATCAGGTTGCTTTGCAGCAGGGGAATGGTGGTTTGGAGAACATGGGGGGGCTTGAGGGGAGCTGTTGGCTTTGGGTTTCCCTCTCACTATTATCTACTACCTCAAAGAGAAAGGGTTTAGCAGGAGTGGGACATGCAGCATTTATTTAGGACTTGAAGGATTGCAAAGGGTTTCACGTGTTAACTCACCTAATGGAATAGGTGCTATTATTATCTCCACTTTAGAAACTGAGGCTAACAGAAGATAAGACATTTTCCCAGAGTCACACAGTGTCCAAAGCTGAATTTGAACTCGTTTTCCTGACTCCAGGGCAGCTAGGTGGCTCGAGGGATAGAATACTGGGAAGTCTCATCTTTCTTAAGTTCAAAGACACTAACTGTGTGAGCCCAGGAAAGTCATTTATTTAACTCTATTTGCTTCAGTTTCCTCATCTGTAAAATAAGGTGGAGAAGGAAATGGCAAACTACTCCAGAATCTCTGCCAAAAACCCAGAACAAAACAACTCAAATGGGGTCATGACTGAAATGACAAAACAGCTTCCTGACTCCAGACCCTGTGCCACCTAACGGCTTTAGGATGAGTTGCCAAGAACTCTCCCCATTTTTTTGATACCGCACCTCCTTTAATGAATGGAGAAGGAGCAACTTAAAAGAACTGGGGAGATTTTTTTCCCCTAGATGATCTTTTTTTTCTTTGTAATCTTGAATCTATGATAGGAATTTCTGCTTTGTAAGTTAACATTATCTTGCTATAATTATGGGTTTTTCTGTAAAGCTGGGCTCACCTCTTGTTAAATCCTCAATTAGAACAAGTTTTAAAGTTTGTGAAGAGCCCTAATCTTTCTCTTCTCCTTGGAAAAGAGGTCAAATAGAGGTCATTATTATGGCCCCTGGTGCATCTGGATTTTGAAAATGAATAGCACCGCCCTTTTGTCATTGTTTCGCAGCCTTATATCAGGGTGCTTGGAAATCCCTGGCGAGATGCCTACTTTGTCACATCAAGGTGCAGGTGCTTTACAGGGGGGCCAGTGTGCAACAAAACCATCCCCTCCTCAGTCGGATACTTTGAGTCTCCTGACTTGCTTGCTGCCCCTTTGTCCTCTGCTGAGAATGGCTCATTTTCCCCCAAGTTCCTTGGTGTGGCCTCGGCCCAAGTAGGAGGTTTGGGTTAGTGCTTGAGGTTGGAAGGCAAATTTGTAGCAAGTTTCTCTGATTTCCTGCACAAGGAAGCATGCAGTCCCAGGGGAAGCTCCTGGTCTATGAAGCCCACAGAATGCAGGAGAGAGGCAAGGAATTATCCAGTCTGTCCACACCCACAGACACACAGCCAGCAGCTAATATGGTATTTTCCTATGCATCCTTTCCTTTTCCCTCCACCCCCACCCTAGTGGGGTTTTTTGTTTCTCTGTTCTTTCCTACAACCTTTGAGTACTGTGGAAAAGCATGGAAAGTAGAATTGAATTATACCCAGCATTTACTCTAGGAGTAGTTGTCTAAGGTCATTTGAACTTAGAAAGAGCTTCCCAGCTGTGCTGAAAAAAGAAGGAAGGAGATCCAGAGTGTGTGTGTGTGTGTGTGTGTGTGTGTGTGTGTGTGTGTGTGTATGGAGAGGGGAGAGAGTTTGGAGGAGGTTGCACTCTGACTGTGGGTGGTAGGGGGGTTGCTCATTTGGGGGTTTTGACTCCAGATACAAAACCAGTCCCTGAGAGACCATACTCCCTAATAGTGGCTACATGGCTAGAAAATAAAAAGAACACTTCACGGGGCAGGTATTTGGATTGATTCACCGTGTGGAAGAACAATGACATCCCCAGATGAAACCAGAGATGTTACTTTCCACTTAACATCTCGCGATACCTTATGTTACAAAACAAATAAGGGCCATAGAGAACAGATCACAAAATTATGTGTCTAAAGCAGAGGTTCTTAAGCTGGGGTTTATAAACTTGGGAGATGTATAGATATTATATCTCAATGTAATTGGCTTCCTTTTTAATCTTAATGTAATTTAATTATTACATTTATAAGCACGATTCCACAAAGGAGCAATTAACTTCATCAGATTGGCTGTTCAAGGGATCCGTGAGTCAGAGAACTCCTCTTTCCTTGTTAAAAGCTCCTTATCTAGAAACAGAAAGCGGTTGTGAAGCCTTCTAGCCAAGGTCACGGAGCGGAAAGTAACTTTCCCAAGGTCATATGGCAAGCAAGTAGCAGGAGCGCGGTTTGAACTACAGTCTTTCTATTGGATCATACTGTCTGCCTTAGGTTCTGAAACGTTTTGGATCAACAAACTATTTCTAAATGTAATTTGATTTTAAACTTAATAAAGAGATTTGCTCTTTGAAAGAATGTTGTCCAGTGAATCCTTATAAATAATATAGATAGATTATATTTTTTGCAATGAGAATCTTTACCTATAAATTGAAATCTAGATCTCAAAGACTCTCCAAATAGTTTCTTTTATAATGCTTCCTCTAGTTATGACAGTCTATTATTTGATTAATATCAAGATCATTATTTATATGTAATTTTGGAAATATATGCATGCACGTATATGTATATGCATATCCACATCTATGTCATATAAATATAGTCATATATTTGAGACCACAAAATATATATTTGGTTCATTGACTTTGGGACCAGATCTGAATCTACCATCCCCTCAAATTATCTTTCCATATCTTTTATTCCTTTTATAGCCAAGACAATTAAAAAATTCTGTCTTGCCTCTGCTTTCTCTCATCCCCACTCCCTTCTCAGTCTCCTGCAACCTGGTTTCTATTCTCATCATCCTAATGGAATTGTGCTCTCTAAAAGCACTACAAAGCTGATTTCTTATTTTTTATTTTTTGCTGAGGCAATTGAGGTTAAGTGACTTGCCCAGAGTCACACAGCCAGGAAGTATTAAATGTCTGAGGCTACATTTGAACTCAGGTCCTCCTGACTTCAGGGCTGTGGCTCTATCCACTGAACCACCTAGCTGTCCCTCAAAGCTAATTTTTTAATGATAACTCCAATGGCCTCTCAATCTTCGTCTTGATCGACTTCTTTGCAATTAGTGTTCAATACTGTTTGGCCCCTCCTCTTTAGGAGAACTCTCTCTTTGGACTTTTATGACACTTAGCTCTTCTGGTTCTCACACCTTCCTCAGTCATCATCTATATCTCACCTTCAGGCTTCTGTCCTGGGTTCTCTTCTCTTTGACTTTTAT
The DNA here is from genome assembly GCF_016432865.1 of Antechinus flavipes. Classification (NCBI taxonomy): domain Eukaryota; kingdom Metazoa; phylum Chordata; class Mammalia; order Dasyuromorphia; family Dasyuridae; genus Antechinus; species Antechinus flavipes. The sequence continues at coordinate 56,411,651 of NC_067404.1, read as the reverse complement.
ATTCTAATTGTGACATCATCAGCTTTACTGGGTTGAAAATCATCTCTATTTAAATAACTTCCAGCTTTCATCTCTCTCCCAAACTCTAATTCCAATATCCAACCACTTTCTAGGCCTTGTCACGCGGTTGTATTCTAGGCATCATAAACTCCACATAGGATTCACAAGTCAACAGAACTCATCTTCTTGCCCCCCTTCCTTGATGTGGTAAAAGAAATACTTGCCACACTATTAGTCTTTTATCTTTAATGCTCTACGAACTGTTTTACAGTTGGGTCAACTACCTATTTTTTTATACTTGAATAAGAAATGTTTGTACACTCACTAAAAGCATCTTTGGGACAATTCTAGTAGCAGACAAGATGGCGGAGATGATATATACCTCATCCTATTCCCACGTGGTTTGAATTTCTTCCATTAGATAGCTGTATTTTGAGAGCTTTTCAATCTAAGTAGTTTGGTGAGTTTGAGTAATTTGGCATGGTGATGTTATTATTAGTATTCCTAAAAACCAAAACACTTGTAGGACTTAGTCTTTTGGAGAGCCATAAGCCTACTTTCCATGTTTTTCTTCTGATTGGTATAGAAGCTGAGAGGCAGAATTCACTCTTTGCAAGAGTTTACATTAACCTTTGAGTGTGTGTTTCGAAAACACCTGATCCCTTTCTATTATTCCCACTTCTTTGAGATCACTCCTGAGGCCTTATCAAATTTAAAGGTTACCTACCAGCTTTCTTTCCCTCTCCCGTACCCCATCTTTTTACACTGTGGTTCACAATCCCATATTGGATCTCGTACCTGAATGTGGGGGTCGCGAAATTATGATTTATTATCAGTAAATGTTTGATTTGTAAACCTATATACCTGGGATTACATAAAAACTTCTCAGGTGAAAAGGGATCACGAGCAGAAAAGATTTCTCAAGCCCTATTCTATACCATCACCACTTCCAAGTGTTAGGTAGAGCTAGGAGAAAGTCAGGTCTGTAACTTAGTGATCTTATTTAACCCGTTAGTACCAGAGAGTGAGTCCCAGCATGCATTCTGTGCAGGCCTCCTTGAGAGAAGGAGGTCCGAGTTTTTACCTCAGAAAGTTCCCGTGGTTAAGGGCCGTGGTTAAGAGCTCAAGGGCCACGAGAAATGCTATGTATGACTTCTAGTCAAACTAGTCAGCACTGGGTGTCTGCATGACCATCTAGAAATGGTTGATTTTGCTGATGGCTAGAAGATAAGGTCCTTGGGGATGGGGACAGTCTAATTTTGTCTCTGTATCTCCAGTACCTAGCACACTTAAGAAATGAGTGTTGGTTAGCTGAAGGCCAGACAAATAGATCCAGACTCCGATCGGTCTGACCAAAAGCTGTGATTGGAATAGCCCTTGAAACACCATCCTTCCACTGATAGCATCTGCAATCAGGCTTGGATAACGGTCATCTCAGCTTTGAAAGTGTCGCTCCCTTTCTTATTCCATACGCCAGTGACTTGTATATGGGAAGGGAAAAATTTGCAATTATACAACAGTCTTGTGCAAATGCCCTCTAATCTTCCTAAGCACCCACAGTCCTGCTAGAGGCACCCCAGGTGCATTTCAAAATTAGACTGCCAATCTCCCCCCCCCAAATGCTTCAATGTGTGCTCTACTTATTTCTACTGGAATCTTTTGCTTGGTTGTTCAATTAAATTTCACTGGAGACTTTTCATTGATTGCTCATTTAAAAGGCTCATTTCCAACCTTGTCTTCTGTTAGTTCATTTCAGTTATAGTGCAGACACAGGACAATAATATTTATGTGTGGCAGTTACTCAGGTATAGGATTTCGTTACATTAGTAATAAGTGAAAACGGCATAAAGGATTAATAGGAAAGTTAGTTTTTCAAAAAAATTAGACCTGTGGATTCACTGACAAAGAAGAATGCCCTCTATCAAAGCAGACTAGTATCTGTCCTGCAGCTTCTAGTCTTAGAGAGTTGCCAGATTCAATGAATGGTTGGTTAAGTGAGTTGTCTATGGTCACACAGCCAGCATGTTTCAGAAGTGAAATTTGAACCCAGAGCTTTCTGAATCAAGGCTAGCTATTTTTCCACTAAGGCATGCTGCCTCTCAAAAACAACTCAAGACTGCTATGTGGCAGTGCAATGAAGAGCAACAGTTCTGGAGTCAAAAGGACCTGTGTTCAAATCCTGACTTCAGATACTTAGTAATTGTGTGACCTCGGACAATTCACTTTAACCCAGTTACCTCCAAAACAAAGCACCTCTATTTTATTTGTCCATGTCGTTTTGGCTGTGTTTACATATTAGAGTGAAAACTGAAAAAAAATCTAGCTATCTATCTAGATATTCTTATGCATTCAAATGGTGAAATTCAGATGATAAACATTCTAAAAGATGGCAACCACTGATCTTAACTGAGCCGAGAAGCAAACAGGGAAGTCACCTCCAAGTCTTGTCCTATCTGATGTTCAGGAGAAAATGTTGCAGTGTGATACATACTTCTTCAGGTGTGCTATGGAAGACAGAACCTTGGGTGGGTAGTGACCTAAAGAAAAGAGGGTTTTTTCCAAAGGAGTATGGGAAACCAGTACCAGCTATCCTGGGAAACTTCTAGCTGGAGCACCCCGGCAAGAAACTGGTGACAGTCTCAAAGTGGTGCTGAAGGAAGAAAAATGCTGAAAATACATACATGCATGCATACATACATACATACATACATACATATATATATACACACACATACATATATATATATAATATATATATATATATATATATACACACACATACATATATATATATATATAATATATAATATATATATATATATACAGAGAGAGAGAGAGTGAGAGAGAGAGAGAGAGAGAGCGAGTTTAGGGTCTAGCTTTGCTCCTTTCAAACTGGGTGAACCTGGGCAAATCTTGCTAGGAGCTTCAGTTTCTTTCTCTGGTAACAGGTCGATAATAAAGATATCAGAAGTTAGTTTCGAGGAAAACACTTTGCAGACTTTAAACACTCTAGAAATGCAAGTTTATTGTTATTGTCTTGGGTTTTCATACTTTGCAATAGGATTTATTGTTCTTTTTTTTGAAATTTCATGTATCTCATCTTTTTCAGTGGTTCAAAAAGTTCTGGGACAAGCCACTATCTTGCTTTTATTCTTTCATATTTCATATTCTATGGCTTATCGCACAGATGGAATAAAATAACTACTTTTTCTAGTTGTTATTATTATACCAGATTTATGATTTTATTGGTAGAGGAAGCCCCTGATGAGAGGAGGCTCCCTCCACCATATAGATTGGTACGATCTCTTGAACTTACAGTCTTAGAGAATTCCCTGGGATACTGAGAGTTTAAGTGACTTGCCCAGGATCACACATGTATCAGGGACAAGTCTTCCTGATTTCAAGGCCTGTTCTCAATTCACTAAGCAAAGGTGCATCATTATAATTTTGTCATTTATTATTATAACAGTCATAGTGATAGAACACAGGGACAAAGTCAAAGGGTTGGGTGGCCAACAAAACCTGGCCTAGGTTTCACCATCCGTCTGGCTCACTACTACCAAGGATCTATCTTCATTTCTTGCTCTGGAAGAATGGGAATAGGAGGGTGAAGGTGGGATCTCCTCTTTCCATAGCTTCTCTGCAGCTTCAGAGGAGCTGTTTGGACAGTAATTTCATTTATGGCCAAGATATTTATTCCCTAAAGTTCGCCAGGTCCAACTGAAACAATGAAAGCCTTCTATCGCCTCCAAAAGCAATCTTACTCAGGTATGAACTGTTGAAAGGAAAACATCCCAGGAAACGAGACTATGGCAGTAGAATGGTTTCCCACTCACTGGCAACTGTTGAAATATAAAGGAGGTTTAGTAGTTTTAGTGAACCAGTCTCACTTGTGTCGACCACACGGGCTGTTAGATATTACGCATTAGACTAGAGAAGCTCGGCTCGAAGATTCACCTGATGTTGGTCTGTTGGTCACACGACATTCCATTGCCCACTGTCTGTTGCCAGTGACTTTACTGCCACTCTTTGGCTTCTGAGCCCATCCCCCAGAGGACGGCTGCTGTGAACTACTGAAACGACAGAAAATCACTTGCCACTCACTGGCATTCAGTAAGAGAGACAACAACTTAACTTACTGGTCAATGACCAGTAAAGGAAATCAGCACATCACAGATTGATAAAGATGAGCATACGTGTTCATGGTGGAGAAGCGTGTGTGTGAGCTTGGGAATATTATACAGGTAGGTGTGTACGTGTATCTTACATGTGTGTACAGATATCATATCACATCATAGATATATCACTAAAGACACTGCTGGCTTGCATTTCCAATCCAAGGCAACATTCCTAAACTTCAGATTTTTGTCCCAAATATTTCACCTTATTTAGAATCGAGTTTCTTGATTGGGGCCTGTGAGAAGAGGTGGCTAGTTACAGCTTACCCCCCACAGCCTACAAATGTATTTAGTTTTAGAAAACCCAAGGCCATTTCTCTGAATGTAATATTTAGACAATTTGATTACCTAAGTAATAGTGCCTAGTATCATACTGAATGTATGAGTGAATGAAAAAAAAGTAACATAATAAAGATTTTGTTCTGATTTTATAGGAGATATTCCTCTTAAGGAAAGATAGTTTGAGGTTTGGGGGCAGTGTGGCCCAACAAGATGGAAGGTTGGCCTTGGTGTCGGGATGATGATCTCAGTTTAAGTATTGCCTGTGGCTACTGCCACCTTGTGTGACCCTGAATCCTCACACTTTTTTATGGGTCCCAGGCAATTCTCTTTATCTATAAAACTTTGAGTTGTAAAATTGTTTTAGTAGAGAGAATTTTTACACTGGGAAATTCCCACACAAATGAATTCCAAGCTCTGCTTCATCCCTAGCCCACAAAAAGCCAATACAGTTACTATAGAGAGAGTGAGCCCTCTAGCAATGGAAAGGCAGTGGGGCCTAGCAGATAGAGGTTGGACCCAGATTTGGGAAGAGCTGTCTCTTGCACTTTCTTAGGATCACTGGCAAATCCTATCATCTCTCAGAGTATCAATTTTCTCATTTGTCCAAAAAAAGGATATTATCTATATATAGTTTCCACTTCTCATATTTATTCTAAGAATCTTCTAAAATTATCAATGGAAAGTGAAACCTGAAAGGGCTTTCTTGAAGGGAGTGTCCATGTATAAAGAGCTAATATTTTCATAGTGCTTTATAGTTTGCAAAGCACTTTAATCCCTACAACAACTCTGTGGGGTGGATACTATCATCCCTCTTTTACAACTGAGGAAACTGAGGCACAGAAAGGTTAAATGATTGGTTTGGGGGTTACACACCTATTAAGTGTTTAAGGCAGGTCTTAAAGTTTCAGTCTTCCTGACTAGAAGGCCAGAGATCAAAGATCTATGAGATCAAAGAACCATGGGAACACTGAGGAATTACCAGGACAGGCCAGTGCTTCCAAGCTGCCTAGTAGTCCAACATCTCCTTTGTTGCAGGGATAGCAATTGTCTCATGTAGACCTTGGATACATCAGAAGCCCACATGCCAGTTTTTCTGAAAACTTTTGTTTATAATCTCACTTTGTGCAATAGCTGATTTCCTAAAAAGTTATTTGTATAATAACTTCTGTAAACTGGAGACTATTAAAACTGGCCTAAGGGTTTTCTCTTTGGCTTTCTCAAAGGATTCTGTGCTGGTTTCTCCTTTGGCCCTTTCCAATTCTATTATGCAGTAGTTACTTGTGTCCCTAGCCTGGAGGCTCCTTGAGAAAAGGGACAAGGATAAACTGGGGTTCTAGCACATAGTAGACACCTACTAAATGTGTCTACATTGAATTAGATGGAACAGAATAGAGGAATTCTCTGTCGAAAGGCCCCTGGGACCTCTGCTTTGTTATCCTGGAGCACTAGCCCCCTCTCAGTCTGGAAAGCTGATTGGTGGTTGTTTAAGCGGTATGGCTCAGCTATGTAACAGCTACTGATTTCTAAGGTGTTTTCTTCCCTTTGACCTTGTGGCTTTCTGCCACAGCTAACCATTTCTCGGGGTGGAGGAGGAGAGAACTGGCAATATTACTTTTAGATGCTTCTGGTGGGGTTGAGCCCCAGCTCAAGTTTGGGGAAAGGAAAGAAACAAGGGCTTAAGGACTATTATCTAACTAGGAGTGGTTAAGAAAAGTCTCTTTAGCTTGGTTCCCTCCCCTAGGCTCTATAGCTCCTGCCCTCCACGTTTGCTCCCTGTCCAAAAGGGGATCTATGGCTCCGAGACAAAATCCAATGGGAGGATTTGTCTTATAGTAAAGTATAGTATAGTACAGCCAAGTATACAGTCCCCAAAATGATGCAAAGAAAGCTAGGCTGGGAGAAAAATGAAGCATACAGTCATTAGAGCCATTATTGGGATATCATCTCAAATCTCGGAATGTTCCCTTGGAGCTTTGGGCCTGATTTTTGCCCGCGTGTCTTCCCTGTCTCTTTGACATTAATTCCTGATGTGAGAGGGCGTGCCGTGTGTGTCGAATGGGTGTTTGCCAATCAATCCATTTGGAAGATTTACCTGTGTCTTTACGTGGGGGACATTTGTTACAAGATGGCCCCCTATTACTGCAGTCTTTTTAAAAATGCTTTATTCTGGTCAACCACGATCACAGCAAACCAAGGCAACGTGGGAGTCAGCCTGGGCTTCCAAGTCACATGGTCATTGGTGAAAGGGGAAGACTTTGGGGCCAAACTGTCAACTAGCTCAAGTTTGGAAATTTGGCTGCCTCAGATGTGGGCAAAACGGATTAAAAAATAATTTCAAAGGAAATCATTTCAACTGTGGTTACAGTATACAGACCAAAGAAGATTGGGGGCATTCCGAACATTCTGGGTTTGACTTCAATCGGAGAGAGTCTGGAACCACTGAGGCTGGCTTTATTTCTCCAAAAGGCCATAAATAAATCACTATGGGCTTGAACACAGAGCGCAGAGGTACTTACATTGGGTGGCGACGGGCCTGGTTGATGATATCCTTGCTGCGGAATCTTGAGGTCGTTCTTTCTGGGACCTTAAAGATATAACCAAATATTTCAGTGCAATTCTCTAGCATTGGGAATCCAAGGCATTGATTTCAGGATGACTGGTAAACTAAAATACATGTGGAGTATAAATCAGATGAGAGGAAGAATGGTACGATGGAAAGAAGGCTAGACTTGGACTAGGAGGATCTGGGTTCAAATCTCATCTCCATTACTCCCTGTATACCCTTGCACAAATCATTTCTCCTTTCCCAGGGCCTCTTTCCTCCTACTTAAAATAAGAGAGGTGGGCTAAGCAGTCTTGGAAGTCCCTTCCAGCTCTAGGGCTAGGGTGACCTCAGGCAAATCCATTCTCCTGTCTGGTCTCAGTTTCCTCCTTTGTAAATTTAAGGAGTTTGAGGTCTCTTCCTACTCTGGAGTTACGAGTCCATGATGTTGATTTCCCATTCAGTATCTTTTCATTACACAGTACTGTCTCTCGGTCAAGACCAAAAGTCCTGCTCCAGGGAGTGGATATTATGGCATACAGAGCTGAAAGGGGCTTTAGGACGCTTCCTATTAAATTCTCTCATTAAAAAAAAATTCCACAAATATGTTTTGAAAAAAAAAAAAGCTTTAATAAAAAAGGAAAAAAAATTGTTGTAGAGGGGATTGAATTACTTAGGCTCACTCAAAAAGTGAAGCCAGCACTCAAACCCAGAGCCTGGGCCTTCACATCTACTCTATACCTCAGTTGACTTTCAAGTCCTCGTCTTATTCTCTAACCTCAGCTAATTCTACTTGTTGTGGGACTCTTGGCTCATGTCAGGCCATTCTCCCCTAGTTCTTTGTTCTGTACCTCTGTTCATACTATTTCTCCTCTCCATGAAATCTCCTCTCCTCTATGACAAGGGGCTTCATGCTTTTGAAAGAACATTCCAGTTCCAACAATGTGTGATTCATGAATAAAGTCTAGTTCACTAGCTCCAACCCATACACTCCTTTAATTGATGTCCTATAGGGCTTGGGACCTGGGCCAGTGAGTCTTTGAATCTTTTGGGTCAAATTTTGTGTGTGTGTGTGTGTGTGTGTGTGTGTGTGTGTATAAATTTTCTCTTCCCAACAACACTGGAGGTTCTGTACTTGTTCCACAAACCCCATGGCATCTAGCACAGTACAATACTGATGGACCCTCAAGAAATTCTCATGGATACTTCCCTGTTCTTCAGTAGAGGAGGGAGACTATAAGTCAGGGGTCCTCAAACTATGGCCCGCGGGCCAGATGCAGCAGTTGAGGACATTTATCCCCCTCACCCAGGACTATGAAATTTCTTTATTTAAAGGCCCGCAAAACAAAGTTTTTGTTTTTATTATAGTCTGGACCTCCAACAGTCTGAGGGACAGTGAACAAGCTCCCTATTTTAAAAGTTTGAGGACCCCTGCTATAAGTGTTGCCTGTTAAGAAATGGGAGATGGAGTGTTTTGCTTAACTATCTTTTCTTGGTTATAAGGGATAGTTCTATAAGTAAACTAATGTGGTGTATTAAAAATAAAAGACAAAAGCTATCACTGAAGATCCACAAACTGGAATGTTCCAGTGGTACCCCCGTGATGTCAGGAGAAAGTGAGGAAAGCCCTGGTGTATTGGTTGGACTGTGGAAGGATTATGGACAAATGTGGCCTAGAATGGACAGACATGGAATGAGGTAAGATTTATGTCACTAGGAAGGAATCCCTGAATTGCAGCTTTAACAAGGTCATTGGAGTAATTAAGAATCAATGAAGCTTTTTTTTTTTTTTTTTTAAAGCAGCATTTGTTTCCTCCCCAAAAAAGTGTGTTGAATGGAATCGACCATAATCTGGGATGTTATGAAAATGCCCAGATATCTATAGTACTTCTCCCCCATCCCCAGAAGCTAAAGCAGAACTGGATGTCTTTCTTCGCTTTCTCTGTCATCCAAATTAATATGAAAGGAAATTAAATAATCACTGGGAAGGGATGGTACCTTTGGAGGCTGATCTTCAGCTGGGGAAATGCTGCTAAAGACATCATCTTGCGCCGCGGTTTTAGGTCTGATGGCCATGTCTGAGAGGGAGTAGCTGTGCTGGTTTTCTTTACTCAGTCGAAGGTTCTCATTCTTCAAATACATCGAAAGAAAGGAGACATATATACAATGTTATCACAGACTCAGTGGCTATACTGTAACCTCATTAGTTTAACATCATGTCATATATCTTATGGTACTTTTTTAAAAGCTCTGAAAACAAACATGTTACTTTTTAATATATAACAAAATACTTAGTTCCTAATCCCAAGAAGATGTTTCTTTGAAGGAAATGAATTAAATTCCAACATGAGCACCCTAGTGAAACTGAGATTCTCTTGACACTGAACTATCAATACTGGCTTTTGCATGGCACATTTTCAAATCGCTTTACAGTTAGGCCCTGGAAGATAAACATAGAAATAAGATGGAAAACAAGTCGAATGGGGACAGCTCCTGTTTTACCTAAGGACAAGCCAAGGCAAGGAGTGAGCAGTCCAGTCATTCAAATTTTGAGCTAGGCCTTCTGATTAGAATTTGACTCCTCATTTGAGTCTCAAAGATTGAAAGATTTAGGCTGATGGAAAAAATTAGCACTCTACACAGAATTGAATATTTCTGATGACTATAGCCAAGGAAAATATAGCATAGTGGCGTAGTGAGCGGGCTTTACAGCTAAAAAGACTGAATTGCAAGGCCCAGGCTGTGTCATCCTGAGCAAATTACCTAACTTCCTCCCAGTGCTCCAGGTTGCTTGTTCAAGATTAGAAGCTGTGGAGAGGATACTGGGAAGATAGTGCAGTAGTAGGTCTAAAAGCATAAAAGTCGGGGTGAACAAAGATTGGTGCAAAACAAAGATGACTTGGGACAGAAAGAAGGCCTTCTAGGATAACCCAAGAAAATGAAAGATCCCAGGCCTGGGATTTACCAGGATGAAATACAAACACCTCCAGGCTAGCTCCACAGAAACATCCAGTGAAAGCCCTGGGACTAGCTGGGTTAGGAGGGAGCCTCATGTCAAACCACAGGGACTTTCACCTCCTGAACAGTGTAGAGAGTCAGAGATCTAAGTCCAGGAAAACTGAGGATCCTCTACTGATCAGGAAAGCCAGGCCCAGCTATGCTGCTGAGATGCCGCCCTGGGCTAGAAGGAGCCAGCACACCTGGTAAGTGCAGAAGCAGGGGAGGGGGGCAGGGACTGATGACTCTCAGAACTTGCAGGAGAATGGAGCTCTTGGTTTGGGGTTCCAGATTCAGATCACTAAAGGGAAGTTAGAGGCACCCCCCCACAATAAGAGGTGCTTACACTAACAGTTTTTATTTATTTTTAATTAATAGGCAAAGAAAAAAGAACCCAACTATAGAAACAGTATGGGAATAAGGAAAATTGGGGTTCATCTTCAGAGGAGGGCAGTGAAATTAAAAAAAAATCCTCTTCTACCCCAAAGAATAACGTTAAATGGCTACCTTTCCCCAAGGAATTTATAGAAGAACTCAAAAAACACGTTTAAAATCAAGTGAGAGAGATTGAGGGAAAATTTTTTAAAAATAAAAAATAAAAACCATTCAAGAAAAACAAGATTATGAAAAAAATTTAACCAACTAGAAAAGGAGATAGAGTCCTAAAGAAGACAATAATTCTTTGAAAATTAGAATTGGGCAAGGGGAATCCAGTGAAGCTATAAGAAACCAAGAAATAACAAAACACAATATAAAGAATGAAAAAATAGACCAGAATGCTAAACATCTTATTAGAAAAACAATAGATCTGGAGAATAGGTCAGGAAGAGAAAATATAAGAATAATTGGACTACCTGAAAACTATGACAAAAAAAAAGGACCTTAACACAATAGTGTAAGAAATAATTAAAGAAAATTGTCCTATGTATACTTATTTTGCATTTAATTTATACTTTAACATATTTAACATGTATTGGTCAACCTGCCATCTGGGGGAGGGGGTGGGGGAAAGGAGGGGAAAAATTGTAACAAAAGGTTTGGCAATTGTCAATGCTAGAAAATTACCCATGCATGTAACTTCTAAATAAAAATCTATTAAAAACATTTAAAAAAAAAAAAAAAAAAGAAAATTGTCCCGGAGTGATAGAACACAAGAGTAAAGTAGAAATAGAAAAAAAAATCCATTGATCACCACCTCAAAGAGATCCTTTGTGGAAAACACGTAGGCATATCACTGCCAAATTTTGAAACCCCCAGGTTGAAGAGAAAATTTTGCAAGAAACAAAAAAAAGCAATTCAAATATGTTGGACGTATAATTAGAATTGTACAGGACTCATTGGCAGCTACAATAAAAGACCACAGGTTCTAGAATAATATATATCAGCAATCAAAAGAACTAGACCTGCAGCCAAAAATATCATATACAGCAAAATTATACATAATATTGAATGAAAAAAATAGACATTCAACAGACTTGCAGATTCCTGAACTTAATAGAAAATTTAACATATAAAAGCCAGTATCAAAGATTAATTTCAAGGAACTCAATCTGGACAAATTGTTTATGTGTTACACAAGGAAATCTATACCATATTGACAACAGTAATAGGGTAGGTCAGAAATCTTTCTTGGTTTCCATAGCATGAATTTTCTTGATAGGATCAAGTCCATTTAAAAAATCCCTTCCCTTTTCTCCTAGAGCGTGAGTTCATTTGAACTCCTAAAATAATGTTTGTTGTTTCTTTTCTTTTTTTCTATGTTGATAATGGCGGCAGGATTATTTTTGTTTTTGGTGGGAGGAGATGAAAGAAGAGTCGGTAGGCAGATTTTGTGTTGACTACTTTTGTTTCTGTGACACCAAAACATCTAAATCCAAAGTGATAAATTCATATGATCCTCCAGATGTTTGGAAACAGACATTTCCCTTTTGCATCTTCAAAGCCCTTCCTTAAGTAATTGAGGAATGTCCATCATCTTACTGATAAGGAAAGGTCATCTTACCTTTGTTATTCCTGTCCTCTGCAAAGCTGGTGTACAAGGACTAGAGCTACTGCCAGAAATCACTCGAATTTGGGGAGCAGAGTCATGGGCAAGAGCAAGGGTCCAATTGAAAGGTGTCTGGGCACCATCAGATTTCTTTGTCTTAGTGTTCATCTGAAAAACAAAATAGGAAAGTGGGAATGAGGGTAAAGACATGATGTTCAAAATATATATTTTTTACCATTCTTCTAATATTGGTTTCTCTTACTTTTCTTATTCGGAAATTCAAAGAATTAAATTATAACTGAAATAAGATGCCCTACAAGATGAGGTATGTTGGTATTAAACATATACTCTGAATTAGACGCTTGGGTTCCTCCCTGAACCAGGACGTTTGTGAGTATACAGATGATATTGATCAGAAAATAGGGTTTCTGGTATGGGCCTCTGATGTGGCCATGGAAACAATGGGGTCTCTCTGCTCAAGGTCAGACACAGTGCCCTCCTCCCTAAGAAGAAAGGTAATTCAGTATTCTATTAAAAATATGTTTAATAGCCAAATCCCAGCAAGCTCTACATGACACATTTTAGGTGGCTGATGGGAATTGTCATCTATCAATGTGAAATTCTATCTGCCCCCTAAAGTCCATATCAGGAAGATAACACATGATGTCCCAAACTGTGTTCTGAAGCTACTCAGAAAACAAAACAACAAAATAGACTTCAGCCTTCCTTGATATAGTAGTTTTCTCCAGTTTGGATCTCTCTACTATTGATGGAAAAATGCTAAGCCCCCAAATGTTTTATCTTAAGATAGGAATCAAGCGTAAGGACAGCCTAAGACCAGATTCTTATTTAGTGCCATGGAAAACGCCAGGGGTTTAGCTGAGGACCACATTGTAATGTCCTTGCCCCCTCACAATCAAATGCCAGAAAGGATTTAAAACTCATGGAATAAAGGAAACATCACTCCTATGCCATCAGAATCAATCAATAAACATTCATTAGGGGAATACTCTGTGCCACATGCTGTGCTAAGTGTTGGAAACATAAAGACAAAGATGATAAAGGAGCTTATATTCTAGAGATGAAGAAAATATTCATGCATGCATTTGGATATATAAAACAGATACAAGTAGAAAATACCGACAGGTTAAGAAGACCAAGAAAGGTTTCATGAAGAAGGTTGTTCTTGAGTTTTATTTTGAAAGAAATTAGGGCTCTCGAGAGGTGGTGATGAGAGTTGGAAATAGGGAATGCATTCTAGGCTCAATCTAGTGCAAAGACATGAAGATATGAGATAGAATACTGTGTGGAAGCTACAGCAAGAAAACCAGCATGATTGCACTGGAGCATTTGAAGGATGTCAGTATCTGGTTATAAAATTCCCAAAAAAGATTACAGATAGAAATGAGAAAGATAATACCTATTTGGAGTTCATTGAATAAGAGGGAGGAGATAATATGGTCAAACCTGAACTTTCAGAAAATCATTTTGGCAGCTGAGTGGAGGAGAGACTTACATCAGGGAAACCAATTAGGAAGCTATTTCCTTAGAAAAGGAATTAGTCAATAAGGGCCAGCACCAGGGTGGTGACTGTGAGTGGAGAAAAAAAGGGAACATATAAAAGATAGCATGGAGTTAGAAATGACAAGATTTGGTGAGTGAATGATGAGAAATGAACTTATGAGAAGTTGAGAATGACACTGAGAATGTAGAGCAGTTTGAGCTATGAATAGCATGTATACAACTCATGTCAACGGGGATTTGGAGGCTACAAACCAGATACTGAAAAGGCAGGGCTCTATACCAATCTAAATCTTCCAAAAGCATTCTTATAATCAGTGTTCTGAAACTGTCACATTAGTGCAATTGAACATGACACCTAGCAAGAGAGTCAGGTTTTCCCAATGAATCTTGTTCCAGGAGAGATATAGTCATCATGTAGACTGAGGAGAAGCAATTTTCTTTCATGCAATATCTGGGTTCTTTAGTTTTGTCAGCACCGTGGCCAGCAGTTTGTTGGCACTTGAAATTTTATTGTACTAGGCCACTGCTATTTTTTGGAAACTTAACATGACAACAATTCTCCACAAACAAGGAAAGAAGCAACTTGGATGAAGAAATAATTTAAAGCAGTTATACATATCTTCTGGAGATGGAGGATTTTGAACTAACCATTTAACTGACTGGGGAAAGAGAAAAGATAGAAAGAAGTGGAAAAAATGACTAAATAAAAAAAAGAAAGAAAAAAATGAATACTTTAAATAAAATCCAGGAACTAGGGAAAGGATAAGCAAATAGGAGTGGGGGAGGGAAAAACACTATGGGAAGAGATCAACATTGAAGTAGATCAAAAGAAACTAATCACAAGGACAAAGTATTGACCTTAATAGGAAGGGGATTCCATAAAAAGCATCATTAATGAAACAAATGGAGGAAAACACAAGCATAACCTGTGTAAATTTAAGTATAAATGGATTAAACTATCCAATAAAATGGAAAAATGATAGAATGGATAAGAAAAAAAAAACACTTCAACAATATATCACATACAAAGAACACAACTTAAAAAGTAAAGACATACAGAATATCAAAATGAGGGACACATAGACTAAAGTTCACCCTGCTGAGAGGTAGGGAATGACAATTATAGTTACTGGGAAGATGTCAATTATTACAATGTTCTGTAATATGACCATCCTTGCAATCCCCCCTCCCCTCAACTGAATGTGCTTTGCACATCTATGATCAAAGATCTAAGTGAATTTTAACAACTAGACCCAAACAGGATATGTTTTCAGTTGTTGGGGGCAAAGTGATAAGCGATGAGGGATCCTAGAACTGTCTGTAGTGCAGTGGAAAGATCACTAACTCCGGAGTTAGAATGCTTGGGTTCAAATCTCGCCTATGATGTCTACTACTAGTGTGACTCTAGACAAGTCACTTCACCCCTCTGTGTCTTGGTTTCCTCCTCTGCAAAATGAAGGGGTTGATGAGATGGCCTCTGAGGCTCCTTATAGCATTTCAATTTGGAATCCTTTTGACATTCTGTGAATGACTTTATGCACA
The DNA here is from genome assembly GCF_016432865.1 of Antechinus flavipes. NCBI lineage: Eukaryota > Metazoa > Chordata > Mammalia > Dasyuromorphia > Dasyuridae > Antechinus > Antechinus flavipes. The sequence goes on along the minus strand of NC_067404.1, from coordinate 56,396,599 downwards.
AATGAAATTTTGCACTATATTCTACTTTCTCTTCAAAGTGGATATTTATAAAACATGGGCCTGGAAACCAAGATGGATAATTAGCCTGACAGTTTGCTACTAGCCATTTATCCTCAGGCTTTGTCACTTCAAGAGGAGTGAATAAACTGAACATTTCCCCCTTAAAAACATAATAAAAGTCTCAAAAAGTCAAACCATCCTTATCTCATCGATACTGATTAGCTCATTCTGAGGTTTAAGAGAGACCATCTCTGTTCCTGACTCCACCTACTTTGGAGCCAACTCATAAAATCATAGGCAATGTTTTGGAAATAAATATTGATTTCTAAATGAGAAAATTCAGATTTTTTTCCTCAATTCTTTCATCTATTTTGAGTTCAAGCTATTTTTGTGAGCTGATGAACAAAACCATAATTTCTATAGTATGACTTATTAGTTGCATTTAAATCTTTGACAAAGAAAAGTTCAACATTAGCAATTAAAAAAAAAAAAACCTTAGGCTTATATTCTGATAACCACAAAAGTGTGATCACTCCTGTCTTGCAGAAAAGTTGCTGGCTGTAAGATGCTGCTTTTTTCCAGGCACCAACATGTCCAATTTGTATACAGCATCATACAGTTGGAAGATATCTTAAAGATCATTGAGCCCAACACCCCCTCCCTTTTTTTTTTTTTTTTACATTGGAGGAAACTGAAACCCAGAGAAGTGAAGTGAAACACAAGGTCACACAGGTTGGAAGTGGTAAGAGCCAGGATTCAAACCCAGGCCCTCAGAATCCAAAGTTAGCTCTCTCTTTCTACTGCACCATACAACTTCTGGACATGTCAGGAAACAGCTGAATGAGAAACAAAATAATGCAGCTAATCATGCAGATGTTTTGGCAACCACTTATCTCTAAACCTATCCAGATGTTTAGCCATCAAACATCTGGATGGCTGCCTGCATTTTTCACTTTTCATCCTGGTGTTTGGCATCAGATAGTCCCAGCCTAAGCCTCTTTATTTATGTTCAGGGAGTTGATTTCTCAGAAAATTGTTGACCCTGGGAAGTGGATGCAAAATAAATTTATAAAGGCAGAGATGTTATGTGATGAACTCAACTGGTTACAAAATTCCCAGAAAAGATTACAGATAGAAATGAGAAAGATAATCCCTATTTTGGACAGGCAGTATTTTATCTTATAAATAAAAAAAATACATATATGTATATGATGTGTGTATATGTATATATACATGCATACATACATATATATATAAATGAATACACTGACCATATGTACAGAGGCCTTGAAAATTTTGGGTTTCTTTTCCCTCCACATTCATTCCTACCTTCTCTGAGAAATAGTTAACAGTCAGAAAAAATACAAGAATAACAATAAGTAATGTTATGTAAAACACAGGTGATCGAACAAGCAGGTACAGATTGCATAGCTGAGTGATCAGATCTGGGTGATCTACTATTAACTCTCAGAATGAGGTGATGACCTAAGTATTATTCCTTGAGACCAAGAGCAACACATTATTGAGCAAGACTTCAGTGAAGATGCAGTGTCCCCCCTTGGTAAAACAAACTCTTCTGCCAGTGGTTAGGATTTATAGAGCAATAAACATCATTCACTTTAAAGGACTCTTTTAGTATCATTGGGCAAGTATGGAATGGAGATTTGCCACTGGGAGGTTTCACAGCAACAGTGATTAAGGAAAAGAAGGCAATGACCTGGGGTCCTGATGTTGATCAGTAATAACAAGATGAAAACAAGTCTTCTGATACATCATCAACATGGGACTCGTATTTGTACATGGGGAGGGCTGTGCACACAGAATTCACATACTCTCAGCCGCTCCATTGTCCTTAGGATACTTTTAATAAATGGTTATCTGGGATTAGAAGTTCAGGCCGTGGCCATGCTATATTTCTTGCACACGAATAGAAGTTGCCATTAACATCACGATCTAATTGACTGGGTTAATAGAATTTTGAACTTTAGATTTCATCTTCCTTCTGTGCTACTGAGCTCTGCCCTCTCCTCTGATCTAGCACCCAACTTGGGGTCCTGAAATTACAATTGCTGAGAGTTTACCATATCTAGATGCCCTCAGATCTGTCACACTACATTCTCGCCATCTGTCTTCCAGACACATACCTCCTCCCTATTCAAATCATATAAACACTCTCCTAGAAAGAGTATTCAACCTGATGGCTCTATTTGCTTTTTCTGATGTTTTCTGGTCATCACTGTCCTATATGAATTACCTTCCCTTATTAAAATGCAAACTACCTAATGAAAGGGACTGTCTCAAGTTTTTTTCTTTTGTTGTTGTTGCTGTTTATTTATTTATTGTATTTGTAGCACAGTGTCTGGAATATGTTGGAATATGCCAAAGAGTTAATAAATGCTTGTTTCCTCTCTCCCTCTCTCCTTCTTCCTTCCTTTTTTCCTTCCTTGCATAAATCTATTACTACAGACAAGAAAAAAACATAGTTAGAATTGGCTATTACTTAGGCCTTACAATAGTGATTCTTAAAGAGTGAGCCATGAAACTCCATGAACCTTGTCTTGCTTCTGCCCCAGCTGTGCCTTCAGATTTAGCATAAGTAGGGTCACAAAAGTGGCTTTATCGAAGGAGACATAAAGCCCCTTCCTCTGCTGGGAATCCTGGAGTGGAGAAGGGAAAGGAGAGGCAGAGGAATTTCAAGCTTGGAGTAATGAGTTTAGTAACCCAGTTTCCCTAGGAACTCTTCCTCTGTTGCCAATTTAAATGTTTCATTATGTCATGATTGCTTACCACAATGACTACTTAGACTTGTGATGGAGAGAGCCATCTGCGAGAACTGTGGGGACTGAATGTGAATCACAACATAGCATTTTCACCTTTTTGTTGTTGCTTGCTTTTTGTTTTCTTTCTCATTTTTTCCCCTTTTTGATCTGATTTTTCTTATGCAGCATGATAATCGTGAAAATACGTGTAGAAGAACTGCACATGTTTAATATATATTGGATTACTTTGTCATCTAGAGGAATAGGATAGGGGAAAGGGAGGGAGACGAAATTTAGGAACACAAGGTTTTCAAGGGTGAATGTTAAAAACTATCTTTACATGTATTTTGAAAATAAAAGGCTATTATTTTTAAAAGAGTATCAATAAAACATTTTTTTTAAGTGAAAGCAAAGCACTGACAGACCATTCCCTATCCCAGTTTCAGTTAAAAAATTCTAAAGAATAACTTCTAAGAGGACCAGTAAAACAAATGAACCAAGGGGAGCCAGGAAGATCTTGGCAATGCTTGACAGAAGAACAGACCTTTGTAACTTTTTGCTGCCATGAAAAAGTTAATCAGGAGACTGGAGAATCAGTGTGAGGTTTTTTTTTTTTTTAATGAGAGCAGAAAACTGGTGAGGAGACTGAAAAATGATGCTTGCTTGATTGATCATGAACTCTCTTAATGTAGTGTGAACCATAGAATGAGTGCTCCTGAATTCTAACCCCATGCTTGTATCCTACAGCAGCTCCATGGTGAAGTGGACCAAACCCACAGGGTCAGAGAAGACACATGTGGCTATTGGCTATCAGAGAGGAAGTTCAAGTGTGGTATTATTTCAGGAGACAATGTATGAATAACTAGATGTGTCGCCTTATCTATACATCTTAAGTTGCTGGGAAAATTGTACCACATTATCTAGAATAAATTTTACCTCTTTCTTTGAGGTGCTTGGGGAAGAAGTCGGAGTCTTTTTCAAAGCCTTTGAAGTTTCTTTGCTCTGTGGCTTGTGATCATATTGTAGAAATAAGAGCTGAGCTTGATCTTTGGGAAGGGTCCGATGAAATCTTTTAACCTGTGGAGCATCTTCTGGTTTTTTCTTTAAAAGAAAAAAAGATAAAATTAATAAAGTGAATTAACAATTCTAAAAGCAAGTATCAATGATAACTCCTCCATCCATAGAGGTAATGTATTTCAATCCTTTAAATACTTTTCAAGTATGAAAAATCGTTCTCTGTGTTTCTCATAAACCCCAACTTCCTGTGCTATTTAATAAGTTTTCATCTTTTTCTTAAGTTTGGTTTTATAGCTGCATCGAGAGCTCTCTAAGATTATGTTACAAAATTTTCTACTTTCTCCTAAACGAGAGACTTAACTGAATATAGGAGTTTGGGAGAATTTCTACTTGCCCGTATGAATCAGGCAATTGTTTGCCTTTTTAATATAAATAACTTGAAGATCAACTCTGGGAAACAAGATTGGAGTGATCTACTGCATTGATGGAAACAAGGTGGGGAAGGGAAAGAGGGAGAAAGGATGTACTAATGGTCAGAGCTTGAACTTGGAGATGTGGCCCCAAATTCCTGCCTTGGGGCTCTCCATCAGTTATTCCTGCTCCTTGTACCAGGATGACACTTCCCTAAATAGCTAGAGAAACTGCCGGAGAGAGAGCTGGAGTTCACCAGTTTCTTATGAACAGCTCTCTACTCATCCTAGTGGGTACAGACTTGATTTAAATGGACAATCTAAATTCTGAAGACCTGGTTTTGAGATCTAGCTGCATGGTCTTGGTCAAATCACCTCTCTCTGAATTTGTTTTCTCATCTGTAAATATAAGAAATAATACTTGTGATGGTCTCTTGAAGTTAAGGCAGGCTCTCTATCTACCATGCTCCTTTTTACTTCTGACTCATACTGGCTGACTCTCAGCATCCTAAGCATCCCTCAAAAGCTAACTTGCATTGGTAGAGAGTGTTCCCCATTGGAAAGTCCCTACATTGCCTCAAAGTAGAGAGTCTTAATCTTTTTGGAGTGATAAACTGCTTTGATAGTCTGAAGAAGTCTACAGATTCTTTCTCAGAATAATGTTAGAAAACATAAAAAATAAGTAAGATCAAACAATGAAACCAATTATACTGGAACATAGTTGTCAAAATAAAAATTAAAAACCCCAAACAAACAACCAAGTTTATGGACTCCTGGTTAAGAAGCCGACCTTTAAAGGCCTATTGCAATATGAAATAACCAGATTTCAAAAACCAAACCAGACTGAACCAATTTCTACTTCCTAGAGTTATCGTGAAGATCAAATGACCAATGAGAGCAAGTAAGTAAACTGATCTGTTACCAAGGACTACAGAAATATCGGCTATCTGAGCTCCCCTCTCTACAACTGCTAGAGGTAATTATCAGCTATAATTTCCATTTTAAGGAGATTTTTCCATCCTGACATATAGCTTCTTTTGTACAATGATCTTCCCAGAATTCAATAGTTTATTTGGGTTTATTATTATATCTACCTTCCTAAGTACAAGTCACTATGTTTATGTCTAGAGCACACAGTTTGTATTGACTGTCTCCAATTTCAGCTGGTATTATTTTCTGAGTGATTCTTTTATGCATTGCTTTAGTCATTTTCCTGTTTTCTGTGGCTTGTCAGTGGCTGTGAAAAATACCAAGTCCCCTGTAAAGTCTCAGCAGGAGGTCTGCCTTTTTAGTGTCACCAAAGAAATGGATCACACATTACAAGAACTCAGAAAAAGTTAGCTTCTGCAAGTCAAGGAGGCAGTTAAATGGTATAGTAGACAGAGTGTTTGAGTTAGGGTCAGGAAGATTTGAGGTTGAACACTGCCACTAGACACTTGCTGGCTAGCTGTCTCATGTTGGACAAATTATTTCATCTCCATCTTCTCCTCTGTAAAATGAGAAAGTTAGACTCAATAGCCACTGAGATGCCTTCTAATTCTGGATCTAGAATCCTATGTGTGAGTATGGATAAGTCACTTCTGAGGCCCAGGAAGGGCAAATGACTTATCCATACACATAGGATCCTAGATCCGGAATTAGAAGGGAATTTGTTTCTGATTTGAATTTTGAAAGAAAACTATCCACACAAACAGAATGCTAGCTCACATCAAGGATTTCATCATAAAGCATCTTTCAAGGAATGGCCTAGGTTGAGCACAGGTTCAGGCCAACGGCCAACAATATTGTATTGTTGGCAACATCCAGAGTTATAACTCCAGGGTCATGCAAAAAACCTCCATCAGCAAAGGTTAGATAATTGTCCACAAACTCACTTTCTTTAAATATTGATATATACTAGACTTATTGAGGCAGAGTATGGGGAACACACTTTTTAAAAAAGATTTTTGACAATGAAAATGAAACAGATCTTTATGGGGTTCACCTTTAGGAAATGCCATTACCTAGAACTGCTAGATTCTTTGTTGCCTAGTGGCGGAGTTAAGTAGGGTTTATGGTATACCGAATACGAGCAATAATTTATTTTGTACACACGGTCAACTAAAACCATGAAACGTATCCTTTAAATTGGATGCTCTGGTTGTGTAAGACACATCCCTTCAGTCACTGGAACAAACTGTAGCTTTAAACGTTTCCCTCAAGCTCTCTGTTCATGGTCTCCTATCTTTCCATATGTTCTGAGTGCCTCATTTCCTTTAAACCTTCTCTTCCTTCTAACTGAAAACTCCCATCGTTCCTTACCTCCTTCATTCCCTTTAAACCTCTTCTTTCTAACTGAAAACTATTGTTCCTTACCTCCTTCATTCCTTTTAAACCTCCTCTTCCTTCTAAATGAAAACTCCCATGGTTCCTTACTTCCTCATTCCCTTTAAACCTCTTCCTTCTAATTGAAAACTTCCATCATTACTTACCTCCTTTATTCCCTTTAAACCTCCTCTTCCTTCTAACTGAAAACTCCCATCATTCCTTACCTCCCTATTTATAGGGAGACATCCCTTTGATCTGGTCTCACTTTATTCTTTTCAGTCTGGACCCTGTAGTTAACCCATTTCATTGTACACTGGATATTAAAGTTTGTCCCCCTGGAAATACTGTGAGTACATGCAGCAGAGGATTCTGTTTTATTTCTCAGTAGCCCACTTATATAATAAGGCTGGTACTGGGGACCTGTGATGAGGAGTCTGCTCAGATTCTGTGTTGCACAGCATATCTGCACGGTAAGTTCCTGAACTTCCTAGAGTCTCTATAAGGGAAGAATGAATGACTGGAAGGGCCCAAGGAAATCTAGCACAAGGGTTGTGAGTGACAACAATATAGGTATTTGTGCTAGATTCATGATAACGGCTTGTGAAACACGTCACTTAAATAGGCTACCTGGGCTTAAAGTTCCCAACATTTACCTACTCTCATTCTTTTGCCTACATTCTACTTCTCTTGGATTATAGCTATTGTCTTGGTCATGAGTGTGATATGGTAGCCAGAAAAGACAATGTGAGCTTAGGCTACCTTCAGAGAGGCATGATGACCAAAGTGGAGAAACTCTCACCGTACTGTATGTTCTTGATCTGGTCAGACCATGATTAAGGTACTCTATATAGTTTTAGGAAAGACATTGACAAACTGGAGAGTGTCCACAGAAGGGCAACCAAGACGGTAAAGAGCCTCAGATTCATAGTATATAGGGATGGGTTGAAGGATGCTTAACCTAGAGAAGAGAATATAGCATATTTTGTATATTTATTATATGGTAGCCATCTTGAATAGCTTTCTAATAATAAGTGTCTTTTAAAGACAGAGCAAAAAAAATTAGAGAGGGCTTGTTGAGAAAATTAATTACAAAACATCATCCTTAGGGTATTTAATGATAAAGCTAGCGGGAACAAAACAAACAAAAAAATAGAAAAGATCTGTAAGCATTTTTATAACAAACTTTTCCTTATCATTGACTGGGGAGCCACAGCATTTAGACATTAATTACATTACAATCCTAAACATGGGGCAATAAGAAATGGCACTAAAGAAAGAAATGGAAAGAACGGCTATACTGGACCAAAGATACATACAAAGGAGGTCTGTGGTGGAGGTGACACAATGTCAGGGAATATTTATTGGAAAAAGTGGAAGACATAAAAGCTCTGAGGGGTGGGAAGCTTTTTCACCAAAAAAAAAAAAAGCAATTGTAAAAAAATTCTAATTCCTATGTGTACTTTTGTCATGTGTAAAAAAAAAAACAACAATTATGAGACTAACATGCATCAAAGGCAGCTAGATTTGACATGGGGAATAGATATTAACTCTTACATCCTCAGGTTTCTTTTTCTGCTCTTTCTGTTGCTCCTTGCATTTCTGCCACTCAGTCAGGACTGGATCCTTGGTCTTATCCTGGTCTTTGAATTGCTGTTGCTGCTGCTGTGGTTGCTGTTGTTGCTTTGGTTGCAGTTGTGTCTGCTGTGGACGCTGTTTCACCTGGGCTGCTTGCTGTGAAAGCTGCTGAGTTGGTTGTTGGGGCTGGTGATATGGCTGCCTCAACTGGTTATGGGTCAGCTGCTGAGCTGATTGCTGTGGCGACTGGTGATGAGATAGTTGCTTTCCCTGGTGATAAGCTGGCAGCTGGAGAGACTTTGGTGATGGCTGAGTCAGGTTATGGACCGTCACCTTTAGTGGCTGAGGAACATGGTGGAGCACCACCTTTGGTGGCTGCTGCATCTGGAGATGTGGTGGCACCTTTGGTGGCTGCTGGGCCTGCTGATGGGGTGGCACCTTTGGTGGCTGCTGGGACTGGTAATGGAGCGGCACCTTTGGTGGCTGCTGGGCCTGGTGATGAGGTGGCACCTTTGGTGGCTGCTGCGTCTGGTGATGGACTAGCACTTTTGGTGGATGCTGTACCTGGTAATGGACCGACACCTTTGATGGTTGCTGTAGGTGATGTTTCGACAGCAGCTGTGTGTGGTGATGGGTTGACATATGTGATGACTGCTGTATCTGGAAATAGGCTAGATGCTTTGGTAGCAGCTGTGTGTGGTGATGGTTGGGCTTTGGTGGAAAATGCAACCAGTGATGGTCTGGAGCTTGTTGTACCTGCTGTCGGGATGCCGGCTTTGGCAGCTGCTGTCCCGGCTTTGGTGGCTGCTGCCCCGGCTTTGGCAGCTGCTGCCCTGGCTTTGGCGGCTGCTGCTCCTGCTTTGGTGGCTGCAGCCCCTGCTTTGGTGGCTGCTGGCTCTGTTTTGGTGGCTGCTGCCCCTGCTTTGGTGGCTGCTGTTCTTGCTTTGGTGGCTGCTGCTCTTGCTTTGGTGGCTGCTGCTCTTGTTTTGGTGGCTGCAGCCCCTGCTTTGGTGGCTGCTGCTCCTGCTTTGGTGGCTGCTGCTCCTGCTTTGGTGGCTGCTGCTCCTGCTTTGGTGGCTGCTGCTCTTGCTTTGGTGGCTGCTGTTCTTGCTTTGGTGGCTGCAGTCCCTGCTTTGGTGGCTGCTGCCCCTGCTTTGGTAGCTGCTGCTCCTGTTTTGGTGGCTGCTGTTCCTGATGAGGCTCTGATTGCTGTGGTAGTTGCAGCTTTGGCAATAGCGGAGGTTTCTGAGGCTTAGGCAGTAGCTCTGGTGCCTGTTTCTCCTGCTGCAGAGCTTTCTGGTCTGGCTGCAGAGCTTGCTGGTCCGTCTGCAGGGCTTTCTGGTCCAGCTGCAGGGCTATCTGGTCCTGTTGCAGGGCTTTTTGGTCCTGCTGCAGGGCTTCCTGGTCCTTCTGCAGAGCTTCCTGGTCCAGCTGCAGATCTTTCTGGTCCAGCTGTAAAGCTTGCTGGTCCTGTTTCAGGTTTTGCTGGCTCTGCTGCAGAGTTTGCTTTTCTTGTTGCAAAACTTGCTGGCCTTGCTGCAGAGCTTGCTGCTCCTGCTGAAGAGCTTGCTGCTCCTGCTGAAGAGCTTCCTGCTCCTGTTGCAGATCGTGCTGCTTCTGCTTTAGATCTTGCTGCTTCTGCTGCAGATTTTGCTGCTTCTGCTGCAGATCTTGCTGTTTCTGCTGTAGTTCTCTCTGCTCCTTCTCCAAACGTTGCCACATCAGTTGCTGTTGCTGCTGCTGTTCTCGTTTCAGTTGTTGCTCCTTGGAAAGTGGGCTTTTCTTGTTTTCCTGCTGCAGCCTGAGAAACTCTCTTCGGAGGGTAGATTCACCAGGAAGATTCACTATGGAGCTAAAGGAGAAGACATAGCCCAATGAGTAATGGAACACTCATATAATTAAAACTGAGCATGAACAGGAGAACTGTTCGGTTCTGCAAATATGTATTGTATCTAGGATATACTGCAACATATTTAACATATATAGGACTGCTTGCCATCTTGAGGGGGGGGGTGGAGGGAGGGAGGGGAAAAACGAAACAAAAGCGAGTGCAAGGGATAATGTTGTAAAAAATTACCCTGGCATGGATTCTGTCAATACAAAGTTATTATTAAATAAAATAAAATTTAAATTTAAAAAAACAAACAAACAAACAAACAAACAAAAAAAAAAAAAAAAAACTGAGCATGATCGGGTCTTTTAGGGGATATTCCTCTGCAGCAACCAAGCTAAAACTATCTCTAGAAATGTCAGAATTTCCTAGTTCATGCTCTTGATTGCTGATCCCCAATCATCTTTCATTGGAGAGATCTTATTCTTCCATATTCCTTTGCCATCTTACTTAAGGAGTAAGGGAGTACCCTCCTCAAAGATTATGTAAAGAAAGTGACTGCTTAGCTGTGTGGCCCTGAGCAAATCACTTAACCCCAATTGCCTCAGAAAAAAAAGAAAGAAGTGACTGCTAACTGTCCTACTAACTCTGAGGGCTGCGGTTTGCTCACTCCTAGGCCTAGACCCACTGCTGCTTAGGAAGTTCTACACACAGAATTATCCCATGCAGTATTTGAGTGGTCAAGCTCACCTGGGCTCTCCTTGGTCTTCATTTAACTCTTCTTCCTCTTCCTCTTCTTCTTCCTCCTCTTCACCTTCACTTCCACTGTATTCATATTCAGTTTCATCTGAAAAGAGAGAAAAGGTGTCAATGGGTTTGGGGGGGAGGGAAGTATGTTCCTTCATCCAGGATGGATGAAGTATAGCTTTTAATCCATTATTTATTTATTTATTATTTTTATTATTATCATTTTAATAATATTATATTTATTTATTTAATGATTAATTAATTTAATGATTCACATCCAAAGTATGGCTTCATCCAGCAAATCTAATGATTAGAGGATGTGGGAGATGGAGGGCATCTTTGAAATCACTTGCCTTCTAATAACCTCATTTTTATGTATGAGGGAGCAAAATTCAGAGGGAAAACTTGCCCAAAGCCACAAAAACAGGAAGCAGGTCAAACAGTTAGGACCTGAACACAGCTCTTTTGAAATCAAATTCATTTGCTCTTTCTAGGCCTACAAACCAGGTTCAAAGGAGGGGGAGGTAATTTCCAGGACCCCAGATGTAGTATTGATTGGGAGTCCTGTGCTCTTCTAGCATTGGAGAAATAATTTCTTTCCTGCTTGGGGCCAGCATCCTCAGCTCTCGGAGGAAGAGCTTAGCCTTCCGTTGACTAACATTGGGGAGACCCACATCAGAATGTTAAAGGGCAGACCAAAGAGCTTCCCTCACCATTGGGCCCAGGGGCAGGCTCAGTTAGTCTAGTGGCTTCCAGTTAATCACTCTCCTGTCTGGGCAGCAATTCCCTTCAGACTAACCTTCTTTGACTTAAGGAAGGAAGAGAATTTGGAGTTTGTGCCAACTAATGTAACGGTCAGCTCTCAGTAAATATTTGTTGAATGAATGAATGGTACCTTCTATTAGAAGTGTTTCTACAAACTGTATCTTAAAGTCTGCATTTACTTGGAGTCCTCAAATCTATTTTTTTACATTGTAAAATGAATTGTGTGCCTCTTTTTTTGGCCAAAGAGAGTTAGAGGGAGAGGCAGCTCCAAGACTCTATTCTCTCCCCCCACCTTACACTGGGTCCCTCCAATGTCCTTGGATCCTGCTCTGTCCCCGTTGAGATCCTAACTGCACTTAATGTAAGCCTCTTCTTTCTTTCCTGCCAATTGGGTTCCATTATGTAATTTTAGGCAAGTCCCTTCCTCTTTTTAGAACTCAGTTCCCCCCTTTGAAAAACGAGGGGATGTATGTAGGTTGGACCTTTGATGGTTTCTGAGGTCTTTTCCAGCTCTACAATTCTATTCTATAAATGTAAAAATATAAATACTACAATTTGGTGTTGTGCTCAAATTCTTATTCAATGATACTTGAGATAACCATAGTTTTTCTCTCTTTCATCTTCTTTAATGTGAACATTGTTGCTTTTCATCAAAGGCGACAGATACGTGAATCATCCATTGCCGCTGAGTACCCATTTAATTAAGTGTGGTGTCTCAAACTACCTTTATCTTTCTTCTTCTTGGTTCGATCCAGATGATCCTTGAGCATGATCCGAACTTGTCGTTCATTTGGCAGATCTCGAATGAACGAATGCCTCAACAGAGCCTCGGTGGAGGGACGATGTATGTAATTTTTAACCAAGCAATTTTCGATAAAGTTGAGGAACTTCTTAGACCTAAAAGAAATGGAGACACAGTGGGGTCAAACAGAAGGATATGTATGACAGGTTTTTGAAAGGAGCTCCCAAGTCTTATATTTCCTAACTTAAATTGCTGTGTGGCCTAATGGCTAAGGGTCAACAACACCATTGAGCTTCTCAGGAAGAGTGGCAAGGCCCAGTGACATTTTCAAAGCAAACAAGCTGGTTGCTTTGTCTCCACAGTATAAAGAAGAGAGTTGGAAATAGTCTGGTTAATCAAATCTATATAGGCAGCCCCACTAGACAGTTCAGAGCACAGTGAATTTACTCTTTCGCTTTGAGGGATCCTGTTTGACTGTCAACATGGATTTGATTAAATTATTACACTATACTTTTAAGGTACAGACCCTAAACTGTATGTTCCAAAGAGAGGATAACGGAGGCACTAGAGCTTCCTGTGCTCACAAGAAGGGTCATAAGGCTGCTTATAATCAAGGTTAAGAATCAGGTCTTATAGATTTAGCTACTCTGATCCATACAATGATCCAAGACAATTATGAAGGACTCATGCTGAAGAAAGGTCATCCACCTCCAGAGATGTGGCTTCTGAACTCTGAGTGAAAACTGAAACGTAACCTTTTCACTTTATTTTTCTTGCTGTTTATTTTTTAATCATGGCTAATACTGAAATGTTTTGCATGATTTCACATGTATAATGGATATATCACTTGCCTTCTCAATGAGTGGGGGGAGGGTGGGAGAGAGGGAGAGAATTTGGAATTCAAAATTTTTAAATGAATGTTAAAAACAAATAAATTTTTAAAAGGGAAATGAGTCTTGTAGCTAGCTCATTCAGAGAGAAATCAAATCTATGGGAAGAGTAACAATGATTCAAAAGGAAGAAAACCAATCATTAAATCATTGGTACTGTTTTCTCTGGGAGAGCTCTAGTACCAGTCCTGATAAGCTCCCTTCTGATTGC